>NW_017307962.1:122222-186822 GCF_000935625.1 Nanorana parkeri | reverse complement strand
TCCTGGGCCCTTGCAATTCTCCCCCCCCCCCCCACTCAAGTTCCTAAATCTTTTGTGCTGAACAGCTAGTAGTTCCATTAAAGGAGGCTTGCATTTTAATTGATGTAAGTACAAAAACAGATTTGCTAGTACACTAGCCATTGTGAGTTTCCTTCAACACCAGCTTTAATCAATGAGGTTCACAGTGGCTAGGTACACCCAGCTATGAACTGATGCCAAGAGTAAACAAGCATGAATATACATAAATGCAGATTCTCCCTTGCATGTCCAGTGAATTACACAATATTTTTTAATAGCAGCATAACAATTCTAAAAAATCTTTACATTCTTGCACAAGGTGACTTGTTCAGCCAAGTCACTTATCTGGAAAGCTGGAGAGAGATGGATGTTAACCCTCTGATGCTCTCTCAGTAGAATACTAGTGGAAGGAAGTGCTCTGTTTGTCTCGTCATCCTCATTGTAAACAGTTGCACAGCATAGAAATTGCAATGAGAAACCTAACTTGCACAAGTATGTGTGTATGAGGGGCTAAAACACACATACCAAACAAGCACACATCAGGAGTATTTATGACATACAGAGATGCTACAGATGACTAACAATATGTATTGGACTTCAAATAATAAAAGGTACATCACCTAAAAATGCAGACTTTAACTAAGGTGATTTTCTGACTCTTGTGCAAGAGGCAAGGTGAATGCATATGTATTGATATGTTCACATTTAATGGGATGACTACACAGAGCGGCAGTTTGAAATGAAAGCCCGTTTTTTTTTTCAAGTATATATTTCAATTCTTAGTACTGTATCAGGTTTTTGTAATTGCAAGGTAGCCCCGACTGTGCTACATGTCCACTTACTGTATCTCCCAACAAAAGAAGCAAAATGACCAGCACTTTCCTCTGTTTTGTTCATTACAAGCATAGTTTGCAGTTCCCGTGTCTTGGCAAAACCTAATGTTACCAAACTAAAGACCATTTCTTTGGTCTCTCATGTGGGGACTGGTTCGGCAAGCAAGCTTCTCTCTGCCATACAGGTTCTTTTACAACACAATGTGTTATAACCATACACATTTTAAACAAGATGACAGGTCTCAGTAGCTATACTTATTTAGCTGTCTAACTGTTGTAGTTTGTGGGGCAAATGAAGGTTTTGGTGGTACATCAGGCTTTATGGAAGTTGTCCTCTTTATTCCCATACGAGGGAGAGTTCCATGCCCTGTATAGCTGCTTTGCCGTGATAAGGAAGTCTGTTGATGAACTATAACAGGTGTTCCTTGCATGTAGTCCATCCTTGGGTTAGGACTTGGAGGCATATATCCGCCTCGATTAACACTAGGTTGTCTCGAAATCAAGACACCGTTTGGTGAGTTCATAGTTTTGGGCATTGCTGATATTGAATGCCTCTGTGAAGAGTTTTTATGGTAACTTCTTTGTGATTCTAAAGATGACATTTGTCCATTCGGGGTAGAAGGCACATCCACCCGTTTTGTTGGGCTATTTCGTGGAAGAGTTGAAGAGGGAGAGTACAAGGATGCCTCCCTATTTGGAACTTTAGGTGGAATTTCAGACATGTTCCCCATAGTGTCAAGCATTAGTGTCTGATGTGGAGTCTGGTGGGTATTCTGATGAGCTACTTGAATGTCTGCCATTATAGCTTTGGGATTCCCCCCAGATTCATTCAAATGTTTTAGAAAGTCATTCAGAGTATTTCTGGAATCTACAGAACGTCGATGGTCTCTTTTACTTGGCTGTTTAACCAAAGAATGCTCAATATTGTGAAGCTTTTTGTCCGATTTGTGTGCATTGGAATTAGAAAAGGAAGTATTGTAATCATGGGTGGCATTTGGAAGAACAACAGCACTTGGGATCTGTCCATGAGCAAGAGGAGAGTGAGGGGGAGGGCTTGAAGGGAAAAACTGTGGACTCTTAAGAGGTGTTTCTTTACGTGAAATATTCAAATTGTTTTGAGCCTTTTCCCACTGGTTCTTGATGGGCTGTAAGCTCTTTTGCTGCAGCACTGGTGTAGATTCAGGGGTTGGAAGTGCAGCTAGTTCTGGTGGCTGCCCTTGAACATCCATCATGATGGCCTTGGTTTCGCCATTGGGTGGTAGTTCCTTTCTACTAGTTAGTATATTAGTATAGTGTTTAGGTGAATCAATGCTTTGTTGGTATTCCTTAACAGGGCTGTCAAACAAACCATTAAGTTTGGCAAAGCTTCCACTGGAATCAGTACAGGACTGGGCAGACTCGGCATCCTTGTGTATTTTTCTGGTTTTCCGTACAAACATTTCCCTGTAGCAGTAGACGACAACTCCTGCAATAAAAGCTCCAAGAACAAATGCAGCCAGGACGCAAGTGATCAGCACATTCATATGCACCATTTGATTTGATTCTCCCGACTGTACTTCCCACCTTACACCTGTAAAAATAAACAGATGCCAATTTTCAAGACATATCTCTGCAACTCAGTATAAGTCATGGTTCTTCAAAATAGTGACAGCTCATTAAATGTGTTTATCTAAATAGGATCATTTGCATTCTGTTCTCATTCTCCCTTCTATTAATCCTTGTGTCAGTCTGGATGGAAAACAACTTGGAGAGGATAAATGATGAACTTAAAAATAAAATTAAGAGACAGCTATAACATACATATGGGCAATTACTGCTTGTGATAAGTATGGGCTGTTTACTTCAATATAGTATAAGAGGGAGTGTGAAGTTTAATTGATTGGTGTTCTTTTGCATGCCGTTTGTTTTCTATGGTAGAACACAAAATCAGGCAAAATATACACAAACTATACAAAACTATATGAAATATACAAACTGTGCTAGGACAGAACCTTTCCACTGTGAATTTCTAGTCCAGTATGGATTGCAATTTCTTCTACTTTCCTGCGTTAGAAAACCTGTGCTCAGAGCAATGTTTATTTATGCTAATAAGATTTTTACAGCTGTGATACGATTACAGAAAGTCAAGGTTAGAAAAAGCACTGCACAATTACATAATTCTGATGAATGTCAGAAAGCAAAAAGGAATGTACTCTTTCTTTTAGACATTTAACAAAAAATGCCACAACATGAAAAACCATTAATGTTTTAGAAATGTACACACGGTAATGTTTTTCATAATACTATACTTTTTCCATGATACTTTACAGAACTCACCTCAGGCCATGGCACCTGTATATTTCTGGAAATTCTGAGGAAGTCTAAATTGCTCATTTTATCAGATGGACTCGTGCTTCTCAAGTTACCAAAACAGTCCTCTAGGTGACTGCCAGTGGTTAGCAAATATGTAGCAGCTGCCAGAAGAAGGTATCATATGGTAACCTGTCCATCCAAAGACTACTGACCAAATAAGTCTAGACTACCTCTATTTTACCAGAAGTGGTAATTGTGTGAGACTTCTGTAAAACTTTGTGCCTGTTCCTTTAAATGCTGGCATCCACTGTTAGGTTAGAGAATTGCCTGCCAGACCCCTAATTAGCTCAGGAATGGGACGCCAGATAACATTTTAAAATGAATGCATATTCTGCAGATACCACTGAATCATCAGGGGGACAATAAAATGGTCACACAGTAATACCGTACACTTCCAGGTGTAATTAATATGCAACTGGTTTGTCTGACATACTGCTTAGATAACAACATCAATAAGGATTTGGCAGCAGCGTTGTTTTGTCAGTAATAATATATCAATGAATGAATAATACATATGGATAAAGAATATGGCATTAGTGCACCAGTAAAAAATAAAGAAATATTTTAAAAACACAACTCAAGATTTTCAGTATTATACATTGTTAACCGAATAAACCTGTTGAAAGCCATTAAGATTAATTTATGAGCAGCTATATGAGAATGGATTTACCCTTAATGGATACAATATGCTTTATACATCTGCCTTAGAAGAAAAACAATGTTAATTGCTTGTCACTATCAGAGAGGTAAGTCAGCAACCACAGACATACAAGAAGTTAAACTGCTCATACACAGAAAACTGAAGAGAAATCCTTAAAGTTGTAAATGCCGCTAGTTAGAACAGCTCCTACTTGAGTGCAATACTTAATTTAGCTATTACAATGTTTAGATGAAGAATTAGTACTAGAACCACAAAGAAAGCCGGATTCTGTTAGTGGGAAGGCCTTTGAACATTTAACAAGAAATGCTCCGGGTTATCAGATTTGTTGGCAGTGCAGAAAGGAAAAACAAAACTTGAAAACACAAATTAGAACTGAAGAACTCAATAAAAAGTAAACAGAAAAAAAACAGACAACATAAATAGTTAAAAGATAAAAGAAGAAACATTTAAACAAGGCACTAAAAATAAAAAAGTGAAGTATAAAAGCAATGCATATCCAAACTAGACCTTTTTAATGTATGAATTTTTCAGAAAGTGTTCTTTCCTTTGACTTAACCTCCTATCAGCCCTAAATAACTGCAATCATGGTGGCTCGTCAAATGTAAAGTCCCAATAATTGCAAGAAACATTATATGTTGGCTCTGGAACGGCATCATTAAATGGATATCAACCATTGATAGCAATGGGTTCATCAGAGCAATGTTAATGTAAAAAAAGGCCTCCTTTCTGCTTTTTGAAACCAGAATAGTTGAGGTCCTGTGCAAGGCAACTCATGCTTTTCATTACAGAGCTGGAAAACTATTGTAAACTCAATAAGTCTCTAAAACTGACTGGACTGCTTACTAAGCTGTTGATTCTAAATGAATGAAGTTTTTATTTACACAGTGATGTTCCATCTGTAGGTTCCTTCAATTTAATTTAAAAAATAAGATGCCACACAGATAGGAGAGTAAATACTCCTAAATATAAGTGGGCTAATTCTGCAGTTCTGGATAACTTCCTATATCATCGTCTATTTTTATGAAGAATCTTTCTTTTAGATATGGTATATATACTACACTATGGGGTCTATTCACTAAGCTGCCGAAGGATCTAGCTGTAGCTTCGGCTGATCCTTTGGCTAGCTTCGGCCCCAGGACCCCTTCGGTTCAGTAGAACCGAAGGGCTGCTGTACGGGCTATTCACTATTCACTATAGCCCGTACAGCTCCGAAGTCGGCCAATCGGCTCAGTCGAGCTGAAGGCATATGCTTCGGCTCGACTGAGCCGAGGTGAAAGCCGAAGCTGGCCGAGCGGCCGGCCATTGGCCAGCCTGCTTCTGACAGCTGGGCGGAGCCAGCCGTCATCTTACGGCTGGCTCCGGCCACTTGCAGAGAGATCAGCGTCCCTGGTCAACCAGGGACGCTGTCATTACACACTGAGAAACCGGCCGGCCCACTATGATATCACAGCGGCCTCTCCGTGTTCTCAGTGTGTAATGACAGATGGCGTACCTGGTAACCAGGAACGCCATCTGTCATTCCTCCCAGTCTAATAGGATCCCGGCCGCCCGGGAGAGAAACACTTTCTCCCAGAAAGGTTCGATTTGAGCAAAGTAAACCTTTCCCTGCTCGTTTTTTTTTTTTTCTTCTGACATCGGAGCCGTCGGAAGAAAAAAAGAAAAAGCAAGAAATCACCATAGAAATGCATAGCTAGATTCCTATTGGCTATTTCAATTTGCAATAGCCAGTAACAAACCAGCTATTGCACCTGCCCACTGCTGCTGTCAATCAGCAGAGGGGGACCTGCAGTTCTCCATCAGGTCCCCTCTGGTGATTGACAGCAGCAGAGGGCGGGTGCAATAGCTAGTTTGCTATAGGGTAATGCAAAGTGAAATAGCCAATAGGAATCTAGCTATGCTTTCCTATGGGGATTTCATTTTTTGTTTTTTTTTTGACGGCAACAGAACCGCCCGGCCAATAGAAAACAGTTGGGTGGAGCTTGCTATTACTGC
The DNA here is from genome assembly GCF_000935625.1 of Nanorana parkeri. Taxonomy (NCBI): domain Eukaryota; kingdom Metazoa; phylum Chordata; class Amphibia; order Anura; family Dicroglossidae; genus Nanorana; species Nanorana parkeri. Next base: position 180,966 of record NW_017307962.1, on the reverse strand, counting down.
TAGCTCCGCACAATCGTTTTCTAATTTTTTTTCTACTTTTTAAACTATTTTTCTATTCTGCCCGGTTCCACAGAGGGACCGGGCAGAACAGCCGAGCCGAATGCCGCTCACTGCTGTTCGGCATCTATGAGAATAGACCGAACAGCAGCGAGTAGCCTGCCGGAGGTTCGGCTTAGCTGATCCAGATGTTGAACTTGAAGGAGTCGAACTCCTTCTGCACTTCGGGTCGGCCGAGCATGCTGAGCATGCTGAACAGCGAAGTCACACGAAGCCACCCGATGTACGGCTGATTTCAGCCAATATACAGCTGGAATCAGCCATACCAGCCTGAAGTGAATAGCCGAACAGCGTTCGGCTCACTTCGCTTGGGGTCGGTTAGTCACTCGGCTGCCTGCGGCAGCTTAGTGAGTAGACCCCTATGTCTTAAACTTAATAGCTATGTAATGCTACCCAATAAAAGAAAAAAAATTATAATGATGTGGAATAATAAAACAAAACAGCAAACAATAATGACATGTAATAATAAGAAATGTGTAAAAAACATAAATGCATTAACAAATGCATTCAATATAAAAGAAACTAAAAAATAAAAGATACACTGCCATTTCTGAGTGGAAACATACCACAAAATCCTAACAGCAATTACATTCATCACTGTACAGTGTTCATTGTTATTAACAAGCTGACAACATGACCACCCCATCTAAAGTGATATATTTTTTTAAATCAAGCAAACAAAATAGACTACGGTCATGTACAGATAAATGTAATCTGTAGGTGGCATGTTTCCACTCAGTCTACAACATTCCCCTTGAAGGCCTTACCATCTGGGACACCTGTTAATGTATCAGTATAATCGGATGAGTTTGGGTCATCTTCTTGAACAGATTTCCGAGAGCCAGTCATTCTGGGTTTCCAGGAACCAATCACTTTAGGGAGAATGACTGGACTACTTGTCATTGTGGTTACAGAAGTAGTAAGAACTTCAATGTCTGTGGTAGCAAACAAATGTTGATTAAGTTGTATTCCAAAACACATCTCTATATATCTATTCCAATGCTGTGTCAAATAAGGAATAAAGGGGTTTTCTACTTTCAGTAGAAAGCAGACAGTTAAAGGTTAATGTTAACCTTTCTTTTCAACTGTGCTATAGTATTGTAGAATGGGATAGTTTGCTTCCCAACTGTGCTCTGATTGGACACCGTTCTCAGGAAGCTGGAACATATCAAGGTAGTCAGCATTTTTTACTTTTTTACTTAGAAGAAAGAAGATACATCTACTGCAGAGTTCTGAGACAGGAATCAACTATATTTATTTGAGGCAAAGAGAACTGAACAGCTCTGAGTGCTCTAACAACCCCAGATTATCAGCTGACCAATTAGAGTTCTTACATGGGGAACCCCTAACACTAGCAAATAGATATTTTCCCTTCTTCCAAAAAGTGGAAACTACACACTTCTTTTAACATATACATTGAGACTAGGGCATATACTTATAGACTTTAATAGGTTATACTTTTACATTAAAAAAACAGGACAAATAACGCTCAGAAATACACACGTCAGTAAACGTACAGTTAAATATAAAGATGTAGTATGAATAATAAGACCGTCATCTATAACCAATAGATGAGAAACAGATCCTGACAAATGTATGAAGAGTAATAATGAAAGCTGGCTGGCTTTCATGCTGTGGAAATGTCACATACTAATTAAACTTAATAAAAGATTTGACGCATCCATCAATAATGGGCAATTGGGTAGCATGCGGCCAGACATAGGTGAATTACTTATCTTATTAAAAAAAAAAAAAATACAAACAAAAAGGACAGATATCCATCCTTGCAATTAGTGAGTGCATGAAGTCGAAGCACAAAAATGAGGCCAACTGCGAAAGGAAGGGAGGAAGGGTAGGGTGGGGTCGGGCATAAGAGCAGAAAATGCTGAACCAAAAGAAAAGGCAGTTAATTTTAGATAAAATTAATAAAACTAACCAGATGTTGGATCGCCAAATATTTTGTAATCTGGTGTAGTTGTAGTAGGCAATTTTTCTAAAATTAAAGGAACAGGTCATCAGTAAAAGAAACTAAAGGAAACAAAAAAAGTTATATAAAATCTCAACAAAAAAGCAAAAAATAAAATGTATTTTCCGTTTCTTTTCTGGTATGTCCTTAAGCAGTTGCACATAGCCCAAAAATAATATACAAAATAAAAAAAACACATTTCACATGTTGTTTTCATCAACTGCAAGACAGCTAAGCCCATGAAAAAAATTAAGTTTAAGACTGAAAGGTGGTATGCGCATTATGAGTGCATTCTGTATTCTACTCTACAAAGCACAAATTAAAAGGCTCTAATGAGATTAGTGAAGGGTTGGTCCTTACCATGGCAGTCTCCGAGCTGTGCCGTGTTACCATGTTCCACATCCTGTTCATACCCAAAACTACGTAATGAAAAAACACAAATTAAATTTACTGCAGAATACTACCAGAGCAAGCAGTGTTCTTTTTACATGTATATAAAAAAAATACATCCAAGGCACAAGTTCCGACAAGACAAAATGTATTGTGTATACATAGAAAGCCAATTTATGCTTGTTTGTACAGGAGAATTGTTCTGTGATAATTAATAGGATTCTCCAGAGGAGCAATACTTCACTTCCCAACTGGATTCAAAGCAGATATTACAATCCTCGCAAGGATTAATGTTTTCTGTCTCCTAAGTATTACGTTACAAATACCATAAAAAATACACAGTCATTTCTGTCACTAAACAAAAATGATTTTATTCTCGCTGTAGTCATACTTGTAGAAAGAAGAAATGCATAATCCTAATAAAACAGTTTGGAAATCTATTAAGACATTTAGCAGTTACAGAGGATGATTACACTTACAACATGCCAGGCTTCACTCTGCCACAGGTTTCATGGTTTAGCCACCCACAATAAGGATCTCTTGAACTGATGCAAGACCTGTAAATGAATGAGAAAGCATTTGTCAGGCACATTTATGGTTTGACAGGAACAAAAAGTGGCAACCACTTAATTACAACAGCCTTACGTACTTTTTGCATGAGCCATATCGCTCACAGCGGCTAAGAGGCAGACGGACAATGCATCCTGAAAAGGCTACAAATAGGGAGTGGTGGTCTTTATCCATTTGCAAGGACAAGACTCTCCGGTCCTCATCAGTGTCTCCATAACATCTGCGGGAGTAATATAGATATGGAGCCATTAATTTATATACAAAAGGTGTAAAAAACAAAACAATTTTCTTTTAAATATAAGTAAATGGACCTCATGCATAAAAATGTCTCATTGCCTTGAACTGTCGGTCTTTAATTCTCCCATACTCCTTTGAGAACATGAGAAACTGGTTGCTATGGGTAGCAAGAATTGTATATTGGCTATGTACTATGTTCTGTCATGTCATGGCAACCAATTATAAATCATCTTTTATGATCTACTAAATGCTTACAATTACAGCCTACTAACTTTACTAATTCAGGTTTATGTTTGGTAAGCATTTTTAAGTTAAAAGCACAATTTTCTTCTTATTGCCAAAGCAGTAATCAGATTGAAAACGTGCATTTGTATAGGAGAGCAACTTGCAAGTGAAATCAATACATTTGTTTTGTACAAGGTAATGCTTACTTTGCACGGTTGTAAGCATCAATTTCTTCCAGTAATACACTGTCATTCAGAGAAAATGGATTAGTCTTGGCCAAGATCTTTAGAACAATCCCAGCTTCAGAGCCCACAAAGATGACTGTGTAGTTAAGGTAGGGGCCAGCGAGATGGTCAACTGCAACAGCAGTCAATCTGTACCTGAAATAAAAAGAAGGGAATGATAAAATATTTTTTTGTACTATTGTGACGGATTAGGTTACTGGAATTAATTAATATGTAAATATACTAGATGAGCTCATGGCTTATTACTGTATGTATGCATTTATGTATAAACATCCATAGGAGGTTTGGTTTGGTCGTGGACTTTTCTAATACACATTACCAGAGGGCTAAAAGTAACAATACACAGGGGGATCTCATAGTTTAAAGGAAGCCAGAGCTTTTTCCCATTTAAAGGAGAACTATGAGGTGAGTGCTTTTCACTCACCTCATAGTTCTAGCCGACCTGTGACAATGAGACTGTCACAGGTCGGCTCAGTAGATCGGGAGGTGAGCGAACACATACCGGCGTTCGCTCACCTCTCGATCCTGTCACGGCTCTCTGCCGTGACAGGGGAGGGGCTGGATTCCCCCCTCCCCGCTCCGATCCTCCAGCGCTGACTGGCGGAACGGACGGGGGAGGGGGCGGGTACAGCTGGCTCTGCCTCTAGATAGGCAGTGCCAGCTGTCACTCACACAGCTGGGCGGATCCAGACATAATTGTCAGGATCCGCTTCAGCTGAGGCGTCTCAGTATACCGCGAGCTGTAGCTCCCGATATACTGCGGCATCTCAGTATACCACAAGCTGTATACTGAGCTTAGTTTGATGGGAGGACGCTAGTTTGTGTCCTCCCGTTACCCTAAGAAGAACTATGGGGAAAAGCCCTAACCCCATAGTTCTACTTTAACTTATGATAATAAAACTGGTCCACCGCTCCAGCCTGTCCCCAGCTCTCCAGTATGGGCTAAGTGTGGGTCCGACCGGGAGCCATCGTCACTCAAAACCAAACTCTCGAGTGTAAGCAAGGTGCCGCATACAACTGACATCAGCTTCAAACTTTATTGCTGTTCAACAGCCAACATGCTCCTGTCCCCACCCATGAACTTCCCACCTCCGAGAGTTTCATTTAAATTTTGACTTGGCAAGAGAGTCATTGTATTGTGCCAAAACCTTGTTGCTATCTGTGTGTCTTATAACTATAAATTTATAGTCACTCACGCAGCTGGGCGGAGCTCGACATCTATGTCGGGATCCGCTCCGGCTGCGGTGTCTCGGTATACCGCGAGCTGTAGTTCGCGGTATACTGAGCTTAGGGTAACGGGAGGACGCTAGTTTGTGTCCTCCCGTTACCCTAAGGAGAACGAACTAGGGGGAAAAGCCCTGACCCCATAGTTCTCCTTTAAGGTAAAATAACAGGATAGTTTAATAGCTGAGCCCCACCAATGCTGTTACCTTCTCCAAGCTCTCCCCCCGCCCTGCTTACTCCCATGGAGCTCTGTGAAATACAAACCCAGTGCCACAATGACCAATTCCCAGGTCTGATAGCTCCTCTCTGACCATGCTAATTGGATGCTCAAGAAGGCAAGAATGAACACTGCAAGAGCTTGGATGTGAAGGAAACTTGTTAGTTGTCCTAAATGGGCAAAGTGCAATATTCTTTTTGAGCGTTAAATCAAATCCTTGGTTGACTTCTCTTTAAAACATAATACTGACCAGTTAAGGTTGTTCCTTAAGAAATAGTAAGAGAATGCTCTCTACCCCTCTCTGTTTTCAATCTATTTGAGTGTGCATGTTTTAGGGCTTAACATTGTTGGTAGACATATACATACACTGTCCTGGTCTGACACTGAATAAAGATCCACAGCTAGTCCAAGTATATGATAACCATGTGCTGATTTGGCTTTGTGCATACACATGTACAGTAAGAAAGTCGCTCTTGTATAATTATTTTTAGCCTGGGCTAATGGCAACCTTTTCAGAAGTAGCATGTGTGTCAGGGACCCAGGGTGTGTGTCAGGGACCCAGGGGGGCCGTTCCTTGTCCTTGCAGGTGCGGGCATCAGGCACAGGTAGCTCCTCCTCCCCCTAGCAGGGCATCAGGCACTGGTGTGGCCAGTGCGCGTGCGCAAGTCGCGTAGTGCGCCTGCGCCATTCCAAGCCACAGGTGCTACTCAGGCTGGTGGAGGACTTCAGCCTTCACCACTTGCCCTCAGCCTTGTGATTAGACTCTGACAGGGGAAGCTTCCTGGTTGCCCTGGCAACCAGGGGGCGGTCCTGGGTTCCCTGTGTATTTAAACCTGGTCAGAGCCTTGACTCATTGCTGAGTTATTCTACCTCATGGTGAACACCCAGCTCCCTCCTGTGAACCTGTTGTTTGATCTGACTTCGCGGCTACCGACCCTTTTGCTTGACCCTTCGACTACGATTCCTGCTGCCCGCCACGACCCGGAACTGGACCTGACTACCCGATTGGATTATACTTTTGTACTGCACTTTTTGGACATTATTCGTCCCTGCCAAGGGGTTCCACACCTGGCCCATTATTCCAGCCCTGCCTATGTTTTATATGGACCCTTTCTAAGCTATGTTAAATCTTCCTCCGCTATATAAATCCTGTATAATAATAATAATATTTTTAGAAAATAATATGATAGGATTTATTTGAACAGAAAATAGGTAGAGACCCACCCACTGCAACCAACCAGGAATCATATCTTATTCTCTGAAAAAGTATAGCATATGTATAGCCATTTTTTTTTGTTATAGTTTTGAATAGATTTTGATTTTGAACCAACTTAGTCAGGTGCTCTTAGGCTGGAAGTAAGGGGCATATGAAATGTCAGTGTTTTCACAAGCTTGAAGATGAGACACTGGCCTTTAAAATAGTGAAATTGCTAAAGTATGAGCAGTAGCCTTTACAAAAGTCATTAGAAAATAGGTGCTTTGCCAAATTTTAATATTTATAGGAATTTTCTTAAAGCATAGTTCTAAAGTAAGCCAAACGTTTTTTTTAGAATTGGATAGGGTGGTGAGCTGGAACCCCAGTTTGGTTTCATTTCTGTCTGTATCTCTTTTAGGGAGATTCCCTTTCTCTAATTATCTTGATCACTAATGTCACTGGTAGTGAACGTGAGGGTAAATCCAAAATTTTAAGTTGCCACCAGACCAGCGATGGTCATCTTTTTATACTCTCCACTACTTAAAAACATTGCTAGGTATCCAAAATGAGATTGGTGACTGATATCATACCTGACACGGGTTTTTGTGAACCAAGGCTCTTCGCTGATAGATGGGACTGCAGAGTCCATCAAGGGATGAGACTTGATAAAAGCCAGAGTGTCATCTGGAAAATCAGTGGAAGACCTATAATCTTCAGCATGGCCATGTCTTGCACAGCAACCAGGCCTAAAACAAAGATGAAATACGACCACAATAAAACCTTTAGCACAATTCTTTATGACTTTAAAAGCCAATGCTTCATTAATTCATGGAATGGAACACGCCTGTATTTAAAGTGCTGCTTTAAAAAAAAAAAAAACCCCCTATACCTTGGTTTTGGTACTTTGTCTTCAGATACAGCTGTCCAAACAGAGTCTGGAGTCTTTTGTTCTTTAAATCTTCCTCTGAATGATTTCTCAATGTCATCCATCGTAAAAGCACAAACTGCTGAACCTGGTATACTAAAAGAGCAGAAAAGGAGAGGAATAAATCTTTCAAGTGTTCACAATACAATAGAAGCAATTGTAAAGCCAAGACGAAAGTGAAGGTCTGAGTTTGATGTCAGATTATTCCTCTCTTTACCTATTAAGCTGTGTAGTAAACACTCCGACAACAGTGGGAATTCCATTGATTTCTATTATGTCAGTTATAGACTGCAGAACATCAAAGTAGAAGAAAGAATCCCCTGGAACAGAGCAGTTGAGTCTTGCCTTTACAAATGATGTCCAGTGTTTCTCCAGGACTCTCTGCGATCCACCTAGGTCGTTTTTACATATACGGGCAACACGGGAATGTACAGCCTGTAAATGGCAACAAAAGCAAAAAGCATTGTTAGAAAATGGAAGTGGTCATCAACAAGGAATAGTTCCTATAAGACTTTGAATAAGATTTTCACTTTAAATTCAAGAAAACAATAATTTAGGTTGTTGCTCTAATAATAGCAGTCTCCCACTACTTTGAAACTACTGGACCATTTTATAACAACTGGATTGTCTTCAAAAGTAGATGTGAAGGGAACATGTTAGTTGTCCTAAATGGGCAAACTGCAATTCTCTTTAAGTGGTAAATCAAATGCTTGATTGACTTCTCTTTAAAACATAATACTGACCAGTTAAGGTTGTTCCTTTTAGAAATAAGAGAATGCTCTCTACCCCTCTCTGTTTTCAATCTATTTGAGGGTGCATGTTTTAGGGCTTAACATTGTTGGTAGAGATATACATACACTGTCCTGGTCTGGCACTGAACAAAGATCCGCAGCTAGTCCAAGTATATGATAACCATGTGCTGATTTGGCCTTTGTGCATACACATATACAGTAAGAAAGTCCCTCTTGTATAATTATCTTAAACCAAGGGCTAATGGCAACCTTTTCAGAAGTAGCATGTGTTATAAGGATCCTTTTTAAGCTATATTTTCAGAGAATAATACGACAGGATTAATTTGAACAGAAAATAGGTAGAGACCCACCCACAGTAACCAACCAGGATTCATATCTTATTCTCTGAAAAATTATAGCATATGTATAGCCTTTTTTTTTATTTAATTTTTTTAGTTTTGAATAGAGGGAAAAGTTACAATTCCTGCCAGGTGTTTTCTAAAATGTTGGCCTTTTCCCCAATGGTGATAATGGTCACCAGCACAAACAGAGGACTGCATCTCCTTAATGGCACACAGACAACAATAAAAAATTTGACAGAGGGTCTAACCCTTCCCCACTCTATACAAAACTGAAAAAGGTTTTCGCCTAGAAATATATAAATAAAGGCATTATCTAATTGGTCACTTTGGACACTTTCTCTATTCTTATGGAGAACTCTTCTCCTTTTTTTCCTTGGGGAAAACATTTTGCGAAAACGAATGCGCGTATGTTAGTTTAAAAATTATTATTATACAGGGTATATATATCACCAAAAGTCTGCACAGTGCTTCACAAAATAAAAGGAGGAAGTACAGTTACAATACAATTCAATACAGGAGGGTTCTGCTTGTGTGAGCTTATTCTCTAAAGAGAGTAATGTTGCAAGCACAACTACCAAGACCCAGGTTTCGAACCGGGGTTGCTGTAGCCACAACGCAGAGCACTAACCACTATACAATCACAGCTAGTTGCTTTTAAATCTATATATTCATTTTTCATTGTACTTTTATTGAAGAAGAGCTTGGTGGAATGTAGCTAACCTGCAGCAAACTTTACTTTTAAAAACACATTCATGAGAACACTAGCATTGAAAACAATGGTACCGGACTCTCCTTGCACTTTGTGTGCAAGAAATCGCAGACATCTCAACAGGTCCTAAAATATAGTGGGAGAATTTTTTTTTTTAGAATTACATAACCGTACAAACTAGACCTGAAATTCTCCTTTTGTTCTTGTGGGGCAAGGCAAATTTTTGTAAACCCTAATACTAGTTAAATAAAGTTTACACTGCCAAAATCGATAATAAAGACATGTGTAAGTCTTTCTCTTCCCAGTTTTTGGGCAATAGCATTAGTTGGGTTTAAGCAATAGCTCTAGTTTATCTGAATTGGTTACTAAAAGAAAGCAGACAGTATTTAACTACAGCCTGATGTCCATTTTAATGCACCGCTGAGCAAAGCCCATAACATTCACACAGATCCCCCACCTCTTGTGAAGTCTTTAATTAACCATGCGTAAACGGTTGAATAATTTACAGTGGAATGTCTATAATGCAGCCAAAGTATCATAAACTGCATTTGTGTCATTTAAATATTTAACATTTGGGAGGCACAATGGAACCTCTGTTGAAATATAAACATATTTATACATTTAATCCATGCCAAAAAATAAAGTGGTTTCCTAATCAGGGTCATGCAGAATCCTGCCAGCCATTTTGCTCTTGGAAAAATCCATGTATTATTAGTAATATTATTTATTTTGCTCTGTTTAGACTTAGCAAACTGTAACACACCTGGGCTGTACAATGAACATCAGTCTTTTCGGTCATGTAAAGTCCAGCTTTGAAGATTAATTATAGAAAAGATTGAAGCAAATATCAATTTAACAGAAACTGTGGTTAAGAACCAGATGAAAATGAACAGCCCCAAGGCTCATGGATAATTTCATAATAGCAGAGAGATTTATCAAGTGCTAGCTTGTTATAAGAACCAGGGCAGATTCTTAGTATTTGCAAACTGGAAGGTTGCTTAACCTCAAAATGCAGAAATAAGCTTTGCTTTATTGTGTCTAGTACAGGCGAATGTGTACAAATCTGTGTCACAGGCTGGATACCATTCTAGATTATACCCTTTTAGAGTCTGTGCACAAAGTGGCTGGTTACCCTGTATTCTGTCACCTTCATACACTATAGCCATTTATGCTATAGCTCTATCATCACAACCCACTCCTCAAACTACTGTAGTGCAAGGAGCAGCAGGGGATGTGATACAACTTTAAATATATAATTAAATGAATCTATTTTGCTATGTAGACAGAATAGTGAGCCAATCATTCTCCCCTGCAATGCATAGTATTGCCCATTTAACCAGTGATGATCCCATTAGTGCACTGCGATCTTTATTGTCCAGTCATAGGCTAGGGTATGTTCATACCAGGTTTTGTTAGTTAACTGCAGTGTATCCTGCAGTGAGGTCCAGGACCTGATTGTTCTGTCTGACAGGGGTGCCTAGATCACAACAGTGGCACAATAGAATTCAAACTATTCTGTAGGAAAAAAATGTTCAAAAACATGTGTATGAACTGTGTGTTTAGATGTCTGCCTGAAGTTTATCTTTAAAACAAACAATAATAACAAAACATAAAAAATACAGGATGCGATTCCCTTACATGCCACAATCACTAGCTCCATTTCACGCATTAGAACATCCTCAGTTTAACGCTTACCTTGCCCAAATTATTATGCTCCACAGCAATCTCCCGGAAAAAGAAGTAAATGTAGCTGCCGTACTCTATCGCGTGCAGAAAATGCGGCTCTGGAGAGGGAGAAATACATATATTATATAAACCGCAAGAGAAACGCAAAACGCATCTTGAATGTAAAAAGTTATCATGAGCCCCTGCAAGATTACTTATTCCTGACCTGATGTAGAAATATGAGTGGATTCCAGCTTAATTGATTTAGCAGCCTTTAATGCTGTCTAATGGAGTGTAAAAGGGCCTCAAAGGATTTACATTAGAGCTTTTTTTTTTTTTTAAAGGTAGAATCAATCATGAACCATTTTGCAAAAAAGGAAAAAATATGCATTTAGAGCAAAGGCCTTGATGTATCGGCATGCAACATTTAGTTTCATCATACAGCTGTGTCATGCCTAAAAGGATCCAGGGTAGTTAATATGCATCATATTTCTCAGAAATACTATTAAACTGAGTCACGCTTCATTCCCATATCAAGTAGGTGTCTGATCTCTATGTCATTAATAACTGCCGGGTCTTGAGTACCTTTTAGCCACTTGGAGTCATATTTAATTGTCCTCAGAGCAAATCCATCCCCCATGCTCCGATAGATCACGGCGTCACTGGCTTGGAAGTCTGCCATGGTAGCCGAGTACAACTTCCCATCTAAGAGAAAAATAAAGAGCAAAACTGGCGAGATGAGGGGGTTGAAAATAAAGCATTGTAGTGTAATAAACAAATAATCATCTTCAATTGATGATTTACATAAAGCATGTTCCTGAACCAACTATGAGTAGTACTTGAACTTGGATTGTATAAAAAGAAAAAAAAATAAACATTTTTTGTTCAGCAGAAATAAAATTACAAAAACATTATAGGAGAATTATTATATAAATCATACAGTAAACAACTTGTGCTAGAAAATGTTCAGTAAGGTCTGGTTTGAGGAATTTGTGGTTCACATTTACTTAACAAAACAGTACAGCATAGGCTACTCATGACTCTAGCAGCACCTCCTGTCTTTCTCAAGCTAATTTCTTGAATCTCCATGAAGTTCATATCCCTTCTCAGTTCTATAAATGCATTTAATGAAGAAAGAAATGTTCATTAAAATATTATTGCACCTTTTGTGATAAAAAATAAAGTCTGCCTGCTACTTTGCTCCTCATATCTAGCGGATTCAATGTCAGCAGACCTGAAAACCATGATTTTTATACAGCACATGCCTTCAGTTATGTGTTTGGAAACAAGCAGACATGGAAATACTCAGATGGAGAGAGACAGATCCTTTAGCATATTTCTCAGTAAAACAGCCTTATGAATTGACAGGAATATTGACCGAAGTATAGCTCTTACAGGACAGCAAAGGAAAGGGATAGATGAAAGGTTAGATCAGGAGTAGACAACCTCAACACTCCAGCTGTTGTGGAATTACTAGTCCCATGAGACAGTGAAAGACTGACAACCATGGGCATAACTCACAGAAGCATGATGGCAGTTGTAGCCTTAACACAGCTGGAGTGACAGGGTCGCCTACCCCTGGGCTAGAGCTATATATTCGTTTTGCCTGGATATATTAAAGAAGCTATGGTGCTTTAAAGTGTGAATTCCTACAACTAATAAAATCTGTAACTATAGTGGCTTCAATTCACCTTCTGCACGTTGGAAATATCTATAGTACTGAAGAGAATCCCAACTCTATGGTCCCTGCAGAACCTGATAATGTATAAATGAGTGTGAATCCATTGGGAGCTTTGGTACCTGTTGCCTTGGCTATATTATTAACTATATTAATAATAATATATAATAATGTTGACACAGCTGGTGAATTATTTTGTATAGTGGAGGGACTCTCATAGTCCTATATGCATCACCAGCTATTTGAGTTCTTTTAGGGTTAGTTTTGAGAACAAGAATGCATTGTTCTCAAAAATAATATCAATGATTTCATTAGTAGTTCTTAGCAAATGGTATATTATTCTATAAAAACAAAACTTACACAGACTGAGAGGCACTGAAGGAAGTAGAGTGACAGAAATTGATGGACATAGAATGTCAGAGATATGTACTGATATATATGCACAGACCGATTGTGATGGACAAACAATTACAGTGATAGTTAGCTAAATCTGATTTTTTAAAGTGAAATTAGGTCATATTGGTAAAACAAAAGCCACACCCACTTTGAAGAGCTCAGCCCACTTCCAAGCAAATGTGGGTGGGACTTGTTGCAATGCAAAGCAGATCCTAATATGAAAGTTGTTGCAATGCAAAGCAGGTCCTAATATGAAAGTTTGCCAACTGAAGGATAAATATTCTGAGTGCTGAATGCACTAGTACGTGTTGTAATTGTAATAGTGCTGTAAAAATACACATAAGCAATACACAAGAAAACGAAATCTTGGCTATATGAGCTGAAACACTTATTAGTAGACAAGTCTACATTCAATTCATTACAGCATAATTATAATAGGAATTTGCTACACTGTAACAATTTACACAAGCACATATCATACCATTTATTAAGCCAATGGTTCTTACCAGCAAAGAGAGCCACATTGGTTTGTCTGGCATCAAATGGGCATCTTGCCAAGCCACTAATTTCTTCCCCATCATATTCCAAAGTACTTAACTGCAAAGGTTAACCATTTAAAATTTAGCAACAAAACATTACAATGAGCTGAAGAAGACAAATCAGATGAGAATATTTACGTTACCTTAACCGATGCATACTTATTGTAAAACTTTATTTTGTACATAGAATACATTTTTATCTTTTAATGTACTGAGTTGATTTATAATGACTGCAGGTCTACCTATTAGATACAAATATTTTATGATCTAGATTTAGTTTAATCAGAGGTGGACACCATCTCTGTGCACTTTGGAGTTAAGAAGGTGCTATGCACATATAGCTCTTGAAAGAAAAGAATAATTCACAAATTATCCCTTGTAGTCAGCACAACATATTCTTACTATATGACTTGTGCTTTCTCCATAAGGAGAACCCTAGTAGCCAAAAATAACCACACAATCCACATGTATACTGCAAGAGATAGAAGTACTACCAGGATAGTTAGGGCTTCTATTGCTTTGTAAACAGGTATGTCTAAAGAATTCCCAAAGTGGCTCTAACATCAATTCTGCATTGATCTGGAACAATATACCTGCTGTGCACATGAAGAATAATGTGTATTAGGGAACATAAAAGATAAAGACTAATCCCTTACCCTGTAATATCTGCACATGGGATTGAAAGCGTTTGTACCACAGACAAAGACCATCTCATCATTTCTTGGAACAAAAACCTTGATGTAGTTATGGCAGTCGTCCTGAATCACAAAAACATGAAACGTTAGAAGTCTTAAGCTTCCTCTCTCTATCAACATCATCTTTTGATGTCTAGCCTTCAATAGGTTAGTCTGGAAAATACCTTGTGTTTGCCTTTCATTGCACAATTCTTTCGGTCTGCTTGACCCGATCTCCACGTCAACTTCTGAAGAAGCAAAACAAGCAAAAGATAAATGTAAATGGCATTGTCTGTTTTCCTTTGCTTTTAAAGAGTCAAACCCATATTTGACGGCACACCTGTAACAGGCTCACTTACTCTGCTTGGTGTAATTTCAGTCTTGTGCACTTCATTTAAATTAACGGCATAAACTTGATCTCTGTGGATGATGAAGAAACAAGACACTTTAGGAAATGGAGAGCTGGCCTGAGATTTATCCATGCGTAGCATGACAAGTGTGTTTTTACGGACCTTGACAGACCATGTATATGTTCTGCAGTCCAGACAAATTTCTTTGTCTGAGTGAAGGAGGTTACTGCTGGGTTACATTTTCCATGTTTTTAAAAGCTTATCACTTTCAGTTGTCTTTTGCTTCTGACAGAGCAATTTAGCTTTCTTTCCATGTGTTTTTAAAGGTGGACAATCGTTGTCTTAGTGAGCTCTTAAACACGTCCATCTACAGAGACTCTTTACTCATTGTTCTTAGGCATGTCTTTCCAACAAAAGAGAGCATCGGGTTTTACCCAAGAGATATTCAGGCTTGGATATAATACTTCACCATATTATTTATAAGAAAACATACTGCCTAATGTGCTAACTTTTCAGAAACAGTTCAAAGTTTAATAAAAGGAATACAATTAACACTGTATGCATACCTGACTATTCACAGTGAAACTCACTTATAGAAACTGTAGAAAAGCAAATAATTACCACCAATCACACAGAAGCAGCCATTTGTTTAGTCTAGCTTAGAAAATGAACAAAAGGACTGAACATGTACATGTAGATTGCTGCAAGAACTACTGTCATTCATTTATTGGTAGAGCAGCAAATGACACTTGTATTTTTAATCACTAGCAGTTCACAAATATCCTTTGATTTAGGAAACATAATGGCAGATAATAATTTGAGGGGGTGCAGCTTGAAGACACAAGAACAAAGATAAGAACTGCAAATCATAGTCAATTACATCAAAAGAATAATGTGTAGGCAAGAAATAACCATTGCCAATCAACATCCGATAAGCAATGAGGGGAAATTGTACAACCAATATTCTAGATGCTACTCTGTGATGACCTTGTCCAATAAAACATGCCAATCATGTAACTTTTGTGACTCTTTTGTGAAAATATATTCTCTCCCATGAGAATATATTTATAATGAACCAGCCACCTGATAATAGTGTATAAGGGCAGTATGTGAGATATACAGGTACTCTAAGATCCGGTTCACACCAATGTGTTGTCCTATGCTTTATAAAGCCTATTCAATTTAAATGGGTTGCAACTCACCTAAAATCATGCATAGCATTTTTAACACACTTCAAAACACATTGATCATTCATATCTGTGTGTTGTAATGTGTTACAATGCACATGCACTGAAGTGTGGTGTGCTAGTGTGTTGGGGTGGTATTCAAAATGAATGGCACTTTAATGTCTGTTATCCTTAGAATGCAGACACTCCGTAGTACCCCCCATAAAATATATCGTTGATGCTGTTCCATTACAGTTCAAAATGCAGTTCACGCTGCTAACTCACACTCCCCTAGTCCCAGATCCTTCAGCTGCAAGTAAAAGCAATGCAATCCAGCACCCACACACATTGTACTGCACTGGTACATGCGCTGCCATGAAACCCAAACGCTGCTAGTACACTCTCTGAGTACATTCTCTGGATATTTGTAGCCTACTACAGAGTTTCTGCTGTAGCCGACTATAGTACATATCTATACAGCTACAAATTGCTGGTGTGTCATGATCACTAGCAGCTCATTGGATAACACAGGTAGTAATTCAAGCTGCACTCACTGCAAAATGTAAATTTCTCAGATTGCTGGAATCACTGCAAAACAGACCTTCTATTGACTGCAACTTAATTCCTCCTAGAAAATAAACCTCAAAGCATAGCAATTCTGTGTCTGCTACAAAATCACTCCCATGTCATAGCTATTAGAAACACAAAATAAAATTAAACATTAACTGTGAAACATTTTTATGCTACCCCAAAGCTTAGCAACCTCATAAGCATATGGCATATTTTCAATATGATATAGCCCTGACTGTAGCTCTGGTTTATTCATGCTATTGTTGCATGTTTTATTAAAGCGTCTTAAACAGTATCAAAAAAGTTACAATCTATAAATCTTCCCTTTCTTGTCACTCTTGCGATAAGCTTTTTTATCGTAAAAGCTAGTGAGGCAAGCTGGAACACAGTGTATCACATGGCAGCTCAGTGTGACTTGGTAGATCTTTATTACCATTCCATTACTTTCTAAGCATGAAAAACAAAATACTGATAGAGATCACTGTTTTCATTTAAACAGAAGATTTTTTCATGTGTGTTAAAAACGAATAGCTAAAATCAAAATGCAAGTCCAATTTAAATAAAGAGATTAAAGGAAATTACCTTCCAGCAACATAAAGTGTGTCTCGAATTTTTAACATCAGTTGAAAGTCCAAGCTGTGCTGTGATTCATTGCCTGAAGGGCGTCCTCTAAATACTGGATATTGCCTTGAATCTGCAAGTTAAAATGGGATACACCATCACTTTGGATTACACAGCTCAGGAATCAATATACAGGATTGATTAGCTGTATATACTAGGTGTAGAAGGGTTTGAACTAAATCCCTGTTGCAGCGCCTTGAATATAAATGAATAAAATATGACCAATGTCAGCAAATGTGACTCGCATCTCTCTCAAATGACATATGCTCTATTAGGGCATCAACTTTTAGTAACGCTAGAGTGGACATAAATGAAACTAAGTGATCCCTCATATAGACTATATACAGGTATATAGATTATAGATTACACCTATTAATCACTGATTGCAACCAATGGCATGAAAGGAACCCATAAGCAATCAGAAAGTGGCTTATATTCTAAAATAATTTACTTGTACAGGCAACCTATTCGTTTTAACATAAGTAAACATTTACTTACAGTGGTAATCTACAATGTTGATAGGTTCATCGTCTTCAGGAAAGCTAACTGCATAGACCAAAGACACCATTACCAGCACAATCCCGGCAAGAAGCCCATAGAGCTTCATGGTTCATTAAAAGGATGGCTCCTTAGGTTTCAAGAAGAGGTTTCACCTACAAAAAAAGACAGTATGTATAAATGATCTTCGTTTTTAATCTGCACGGTTTAATGTACCCCAAACCTTTATTCTGTCACAATTATCAATATGCAATAAATCCTGTTAGCCATACATGATTAAGTAACATTAGATAAGGTTGATTAAAACAGTGGGTCCTCCATCTCCCACATATTTTTCTCATCCTTATTTCTCCCCCTTCCTCACTTTTTCCTTCTTTCTTTCTTCCTACCATGCCAACTTTCCTCCCTTACCTCTATGCCTTACCCTTCTTCCCCCTCCCCTTAAGAACCAGACAACTCAAACAATTTTTCTGCATCTTTGACACAAGATCCATGCTAAAGTGTTGCTTGTAGTTACATTGACTACTTGATGATTTCTTAGACTTTTTTCACGATACCTTTCTTTTTACTGTGCATACTAGATGTCATGTTCCCAAGCCCGGCATTGCATATGTACATGTGATAACTTCTTAATGCACTTAAAACCAATAAAAAACGTTTTGAACGGGAAAAAAAAAGGGAAAAAAAACAAAAAACCAGGGGGTCCTGGGCAAAGTTCATTCTACCACGCTTGAAGATGACCTATGTAGAATAAAACATTTTCTTATTCATGTTCTTTCTTTTTCTCTCTCCTCTGTTGTAGAGGTTTATGTCCCTTAGTAAATCAGATTACAGATAAACATTATACATATTTTTTTCTGCTTCATATTTAGGGTTTATCTCCCAAAAGGAAAATCAACACTCCATTCATTGATACAAGGATGTCTTGGCATTCTGGAAGTCTACCACATGAAAGTCTCTTGGTGGCCCCCTTGCCCTGCTGACCAATGGTCAAATGTCTTTTGTTAAAATAGCCCCAAAACAGGTAAGAGAAACATATATATGTTTATCTATAAAACTAACACATTGGATACATAAGAATGCTCTATTCTTATGTTAGGTGGTATAATGTGCCAAAAAAGTTGAGTAATTGCGGAATGTGTCTATTAGGCTTCACGTGTCTCACAAATCATTAACCAATTTAGGAAGAAATCGGAAGAACCTTGAAATTATGTCAGTCTCATTGGTGAATACTTAACCCCTAATAAGCACACAAACTCAAACAACATATCCAGGTCTTGAAAAAATCAGCGCGTCCTCTCGTGTGTGACGAGAGGACGCCAGAGCTGGACGAGTAGCTTCCCGGCCGGCCGTTGTAATTAAACGGCAGCTTTACATTCAAGCGATCGGGCATCTCTAGAGATCGCTTGTACTAGCAGCAGCTGTCACTGCCGTTGCCGGTCTCGAGACCCTTGATGTCTCCAAGAGTAGCTGTTATGTAAATTGGCTATCACATAGGGGGATCTTAGCCTCCCATGTGATAGCAATAAAGCGAAGTGTAAAAAAAATAAAAAAAGAATACAAAAATTAAAGCATAAAAAAATAAAAAAACACAATCTTTTTTAAAGTCCCCCACCCCCCACATACACATGCAAACATGCGTCGGGTGCATGAATCCTACGTGCAAAAACAACGGTTGTGCCTATTGTGCCACACATGTTACATATCACCACGAACGTCGGAGTGTGAGCAATAATTTTAGTGCCATTAATCACTGATAACACTAAACTGATGAGCAGTAAAAGTGTTTAAAGCGTCGCCATGGCCAATTTTAGTTGTGGTAGATTTTTGCGTTTCTGCGGGCGCACACAATTTTAGGGCTTGACATGTTTGGTGTCTATTTACCCGACGTGACCCCGTATTTTATATTTTACCAAATATATGGGTAAGAATAAATGTTTTCTAACATAATGTAGGGAAAACATTTTTTTTTAAAAAAGTTTACGGTACATTTTTCCATTTTATATAGTAAAAAATAAAAAACCCCAGTGGTGATTAAATACCACCTAAAGAAAGCTCTGTCTGTCCCTAAAAAATGTTAACCCGAATTGCAAGACTATAGTCCGGTCATGCTGACTGGTGACATTTTTGACTGACTGGTGAGACATCCTAACATTTTTCAAGCCCTGAACATATCTATAAAATAGCTCTTTTAACCATCATACTTCTGACAAAAATGTAACTGTTCTTCCTCTTGTAGCGATAATGTGATTAGAGAAAGATGATTTCAGCCTGCTATGAATGTTATTTGATAATGATATTGGTCTTATTCAATAAAGCTGCTATCTTTCAAAACTAAGTCAATGAACATAATTTCTGCTAGCTGTCATCTCGTTCTTAGTTAAAGGGTATGTTAACCCTAACAATGAACTTTACTTATTTGCTCTCTTTTTGGTCTGTTAAAGTAGTACTAAAGGCAGGGCATTTTTTTTTATTTTAAGGCATTCTCTGCATTAAGGTAAAAAAAACGCCCAGTACTTTTCTGCAACTCCTGTTACCCCCGACACTTACCTGTGGTTCTTTGTGTGCTCCACCGGGTCAGGGAAGATGTCCTCCATTCCCCGAACTTCCTGGTTGTGGGGGGCGGGTACTGAGGGCAGAGGAGCGATATGCTGCTTCTGCCATCAGTCAAACTGTGACAACTGTCCTGTGTGCTCTGTCTGTGTTATCTTTAAGAGATTATCTAGCCCCCTCTGTTCTTATCCTGGACTATAAATCAGTTAGTCACTATGATGTGGATATGTGGGAGTGGTGGAGTAGCTTAGCAAAAGACAATGGGCAGTGCTGACACCGTTCAGTCCACAAAAATACTAAACAGCTGAGTGCATTTCAGGCAGATAACCAGCTATTTGTCTGCACTTAAAGGTTCATTAAAGGGCTAAATCATGGGAAAATATGCATGTATTTTATATGTGTGTTTATTAAATTTTGCCTTACATGTGCTTTCAAGTTTGTTCCCTACATCACACAGCATATATGCAGACAAGCAGCAGGCACTGGCTGTCTGCTTAGAATACACCATACATGATCTTGAACATTCCAGTAGCAACCCTAGATCTCTCAGTGGGACTGGAAAGTATGGAACCTTTTACCTCTATGTATGCTTGTAATACCAAATCTTCTTTCATAAGGATTAAATAGTATTCTACTGAGATCTCGTGCTGAAATGTCATCAGGTCTGGAATGCTCCCAGTAAAGACTTAACAAATTGTTTGTTTTATTCAGAAAGACATTTAGTAGGCACGCATGTGGGGCTGCACGAAAGGTACACACTGGAACCTTGCTACATGCTGGGGATTGCCCTACAGTAAATCCATAGAGCTGTAGAGCCAGTAATTCATATACAGTAAAAAAAAACAAAAAAAAAAAAAAACCTTCAGTTTTAAAGCAATGGGGAATAATCGCCTGGTGCGCTGCAAGGCTGTTATAAAAAAGGGATTTGTGAGGAATAGCACGTTTGCACAACCGTTGCCTGTTATTTTCGCAGTTTGGCTCGCAGGGAAAGGCATTATTTGAAATGCACAGATATCACCTTCACTGTTGAAAGAAGACAAATGATGTTTTGTCACTTGTCAATTTTAACTGCTAATTTATCAGTACTTTCCCTGCGGATTTATCTACAATAACAATTCATGTTACACGGGCGGCTGGGTTAAATGTTGTTTGTTACAAATCCATGTACAAATCTGTCACTTCCATTTCTTTATTGAAATATGGGCTGATGTCTTTAAAGTGGCATATAAATGAAGAGAAAATACCTTTTGTAACTCAGAAATTAAAGTCTTGCATAAGTAACAAACATGTACAGTCTATCGCAATACAAATAGAGGTGATAGTGAACACTGTATTGATAAAATGTAAGTACACATAACATTATTTACAAAAGAAAATGACATCCTTGTATGTGAAACTGAGTGTCATAGTGATCAATACTACCATGTTTTTTTTATATCAAGTGGTCATAATAATCACCTAATGAATAATGCAGCACTTAAATAATCATTATATCGGATTTCCAGGTAAAATAATGATATACTGTTGAAATATACATATATTTGAACTGTATGGTAAGTACTAAATATCCCACTGCTCCGCTCCAAGTTTGTATTCTCAGATCACTCAGCATTGGGTGTCACCACAGCTCAATCCAGCCCCATATACCACACAAAGAGAAAGGAAGCCGCTCTCAGAACATCTTGCCACCATTTACTTTATCCCACAACTGGATCAATTAGATACCTTCCTAAGAGACCGTAAAGTACAGGTACTCTTAAAAACTATGACCATAAAGGGACTCCTATATAGACATGCACACACAACAAACACAGACAAAGAAAGGTTGAATTTGATAGACCTGTGTCTTTATTCAACCTCAAATACTATGTAACGACAATCCACCCAAGTTCCTTCAGCTAAGGCGTTTCACTCACAATGAGCTTTTTTATAGAGCTCTTTGTAAGTGAAACGCTGCGAGAGGAACTTGGGTGGATTGTCTTTGATCCAGTGATGGGATAACGTACATGGCAGCAAGAAGTTCAGAGTGCAACTTCCTTTCTTTTTAAGGCTGAAAAAGAGTTAAGAATCTTCTTACAATAAATTGTGTGAATAATTAAAAGAGCTAATTAAAAGGCCCAACATTTATTTTACCATAGTTCTCTTTAAGGTCACAGGAGGACATATACTAATGTCCTCCTGTGACCCAAAACTCAGTATATCGCGGGCTATTGCTCACTATATGCTGACAGTGCAGAGCCGTGCTGCAGCTGGGACGGATACTGACAATATTTTCGGGATACACCCCACTGCCTGATTGACAGTTGGCTCTGCCTCTCTGTGTCTTTTCCTCCAGTCAGTGCTGGAGGAATGGAGAGGGAAGGGGGGAATCCCTGCGGGGAGTGGTGACTGATAGTCACCACTCTCTGCAGAGAGATGATCGGGAACTGAGTGATCAGCGGTATTTGATCGCTTAATTCTCGATCAATAGAGCCAATATAGCCTCAGTGTCACACGTCGACTCTGATTATGGGGATGAGTGTATTTCACTCTCCCCATAATTCTCCTTTAATTCGTTTATCAAATCATGTGAAAAGCAAATTACTGTTTATTTTATCCACATGATTGGATAATTGAAGTAAATATTTACACTAATTATTGTTTACAAATTCTTAACTCCCTCAGTAGCTCAGTCCAACTGTCTGAAAGGAAAAAAACTCCTACTGTGCTCTTTAGAATATCCACAAGGTTCTGCATAATCCATGTCATGGGTGCACATCTTGTTAAAGTAACCCAGCTGCTGTAGTAAGCTTTTAATATTGAGGAATACCTGTAAAAAGAACAGTTTAAATACTCACCTTTCTTGCATCCTGTGCCGTTGAATGCTGCTCCTATCCTGAGTAATCTGTTAAACTCAGAAGGAAAACCAACTCTCTTTAGAACAGTCAATCTCCTGGGTCCTCCACAGCTGTCACTTGTTCCTCCTGCTGACCTCCCTGAATTACAATAAACATAAGTGACAAAGAGGTCAGCAGGAGGAACCATTTTGAGTTGCAGGGAACCCCTGAGATTGGTAGACCTGGAGGTGTCAGTTTCTCCATGGACTTCAGCATACATTTTTTTAGGATCTGAACAGCATTTGTGGTACTGACACAGCAGAAAAGGTACATATTTACATTTTTCTTTTACAGGTATAGCTTGGTTTCAGAATGTTACTATAGTTAGAGGATCGCTTTAAATGTGTATTTGTAAAAAAGAAAAAAAAAGTTAAACTGATTACAAAGCATTGTAGTTTCCCTTTAATGTTATCTCAATGTTCTCTATTTTTATTCAGAGGTGCGTGTAGTGTGTTTGCTTTCAGCCTATACTGTACTCGTATAACACGTCCTGACTAGCACTTATACGTGCTGGGTAAAACGTAGATTGCGGGTAGTGAGTTCACCAATGGACAGCAATTCCTTTTCCCAACTGCGATCACTATATGGACATACACACTAGACAATTCTAATTTACTAAATGGATGAGCTAAACCAAATCAAAAACACCTAAAAAACATGAACTACTACAGAAAACAAAATAAATAAATGTATCTCTAGACAGTCATGATGGCAACATGTTTATTTAAACTGAACGTGCCTTTTAACCATGTTTTGTTGACAGTAAAACAAAGTACAAAGCAAATACCATGATTTTTATTTGGCACTCACACACCGCAAACAGCAGACGCAGCAGAAATCTTGCTGCACAGGCACAGCGGAACATGAATGTTAAGTGACATAGTGAAATGGCAAAGTTTATCAATATTCCAAGTATCACTCATAGCTCATATCGCTTTACTTCTACCTAAATGGAAAGTCACTCTGGAGGCTGTGATTGCTGCATGTAAGAAAGGGAACTGTAAGCTAGCAAACTAACTTACCACAATGGTTCATGGTATAAGTATTACATTAGTTATTAATTAAACAGACTTTTCACTCAATATTTAAATGTCATGGTTGGAAAGTAAATGGGGTATGTTAACACAACTGGAAGAATAAGATAAAACCTATTCACTAAGGTGATCTGTAGTTCACAGGGGTCAATCAGGCAGGACTGATAACACTGCACTGTGAACAGGATAGTGATGGATTTCTGGCAGGATCAACAAGTATATTTTCTTTCCACTTGTTGAACAAATATTACAAAAAAACTTTCAATGGTATATTTCTAAGGCAAAAAGGGAGCAAAGAGATGTTCACAGTAAGGGTTTACATACATTGTAAAACTACCTTGGAAGTTCAGATCTGATTGATGATACACTGAAAGAGAAAATGAAGCTTCACAAACACACTTTTCAACTCTTTAGAAAGTAGACTCAATCACACCATATGTCAAGAGCTCTGTGAAATCAGGCTGCAGCATATTACATAGAACTCAAGATTACAGAAAATGTCTCAATTGGGTGTGCACATAAATAAAAACATGACGTCTAAAACATGTAGTCTGTGTAGGCTGCTTAAGACTTCCTGAACCCAGGGCCTCTACACCTCAACGTAGGCTATGAGAATCAAGGGTGAAGGGCCCCCCAAAGTCTAAAAGTTACAACAAGCAAAACCTTTACTTACCCAACCATCCAATCAAAATACACCTTCTGCACTGAGCACTAGTGGTTAATGAAAACCCATGCTGTCCCTCTATACAAACCCACTTCGATTTTATGTGTAGTAAAAATTTAAAGTAGAACTATGGGGAGAGTAAAATGCACCCATCATCATAGTTAGAACCGACATGCAACACTGCAGCTGTCACACGTAGGCTCTATTGATCGAGAACTGAGCAATCACAAATTGCTGATCACTCAGTTCACAATCTTCTCCCTGCTGAGCATGGTGAATGGAGGGACAGATAGGGAAAGGCGGATGGGCGGACCCAGCTGTCAATCAGGCAGCCGGATGGATCTCAACAATATTGTCGGGATCTTTTTCGGCTGCCGTGCAGCTCTGCGCTGTTAGTTTGTAGTGGGCAAAAGCCCACTATATGCTGAATTTTGGGTCGCAGGGGGACATTAGTAAATGTCCTCCTGTGATCCAAAAGAGAACCAATGCCAAAAAAGGTTTGGCCATAGTTCTCTTTTAAGGTGGCCTGTATCAAAAGAAAATAACTTCATAAGAGTAAAAGCTACAGCATATAACATGGAACTCAAGTCACGGAAAGTGTTTTGGGCTTGAACATGATCCAAAATACTCTGTCTAAAATTATAACTGTGTAAGTTGCTGTGTAGGTTAAGAGATCCTGACCCTCAGCCTCTAAACCTCAATGTAGGCTATGGGAACCAGGGGTCAAGGGTCACCCAAGGTTTAAAAGTTGCTGCCACATGTCAGGTGACCTCTCAGCCCTTAACTCTCTGAGCCAAAACGCAGGCCCAGAAAAAGCAGTTAGACCCAAATAAGGAGGCAAAAATAAATATTTTATAAGGAAAAGCGAACAATTATAATCATTTTAGGCTTACCATTCAGATTCTTGCATGGGCCCACTTGAGACAGATCTTTTAAAATCCTGTACGTTTTTTAATTGCTATGTCAGGCTGCATAACAAGTAAAGAATATGCCATTTTTTAATTATGTGTTAGTGCATAGAGAGCAGTGTTCTGGGTCCGACCTCTTCCCCCCCCCGCCACCCCCACCCCCCACTACACAGTACTCCAATCTTGAGCAGCATTGTTGATAGGAGCACTATCCAGGGTATGCATTGGACCACAGGAGAGCTAGACCACTGCGTGCTGCTGCCATAGGGCAGCTTCATATACATATAAGCGCTAACATATAATTAAAAAATACGGCCATATTCTTTACTTGTTATGCAGCCTGATTGCATATTAATAATAAAAGCCATTACTTAAGCGAGCCTTTAAGGTAAACTGAGTGAACCTTCTGTCTTTACTGCAACTGCACTGTTTGCAACATAGCTTTAGCACTTCATTGATCCTTTTCACTTGTTGACCGCAACTGCTCATTAAGAGTGTACGCTGTAAATAAAGGAACACGTCCTAATATTCCCGTTTGTTCATCAAAGTCTGTCAAACACTAACATGACCATTTTATTACCATTTATAGAGAAGGAACATCTGCCGCCTTTCCGATCAAATACATGTGTATGTTTTCTTCACAAAATGTAGGAGGGAGGAATACAAATGTGTGTGCTTTGTTCTACATAACTGTGTACTTAGTCTCTTCTTCTCTCTCTCTCTGTTCCAGACACGTCTTCTTCAATGAAAGCCTACAGTGCTTTTCTTGTTTGTCAGCAACAGATACATCAGATACAGCATTGGAGAAATACAGAGAATTCCGGGGCATGATACTAATTGAGTGCGATAGAACAAATGCCCATTCTGTCACTTAAAAACACTACTTGACTTGTTTCAAAGAATCTGCATTAACACCTCTTGATCTATGTCAAAGCGAAAAAATTTTTGTTTATATTGAAACGATGAAGCCGCACTACTGAAAATCTCTCCTTTGATCTTAATTGGCTTCTGGTGCAGCTAGTTATATTTCAGCTGTTTGCCAGCTTTTAATATTACAGAAAACCCATCCTTCCCCCTTGAACGGGAACAAGCTGGCAGAAATTCTTGAAAATAGATTCAGTGCTTTTTAATGATGTTGGTGCTTAGTGCTTCAGTTAACTTACTCTGAGAACTAAATGCTGCTTTGATTAATAAAAGCACTTTGTACCATCTTTTTCATGTGAAAACCCCTCTAAAACCCAAGATGACTGCACTCCTCTTATTTTTAAATTTAGTTTTGAATAATGCATAAACCGTAGATTATTATATGTTCTCAGTCTACAAAATTCTCCTATTAGAAAGAATGTGTTTTAATAATATAACATTTTTTTCCTCATAAAGTGCCCCAAGTGCATTTGGAAATTTTGCAGGCAAAAACGATTCCCTGCTCCACTGAGCTCATAATATTATATTTGCCCTGTATTGCCCTATATTTGGCCTGAGATCACAAAACAAGTTGACACTGGGATCGGCACCAAGTTTTGCCAGCTAAAAGCTAGTGGTCTGTTTCCTGGACAGAAATTTTCTACACCTAAAAGCAGGGACAGCACATCCATCATTCTCTTTGCAATTAAAATAAAGTTATGTTCACTTCAGATTAAATATGTTCTTTATGCCGCATGAGTGATCTTGAAATTCATGGAAAAGTGCTAGTCTTTTCTTTTAAAAGTGGACCTTATGTCAAAAAATGACTTGAAGTCCTTCGCTCTTTATATGCTCCAAACAAAATACCAGTGCACAATCAGAAAATTTCTGTCTCTGATAACAAGTACTTTTTTGCTTATGATTCGAGAATTAACCACCCCATGGCCCAGGCGTCTTAAGCAATGTTTGAATTGATAGTTTCACAATAAAATATGCAGGGCCACACTAATGATGATCAGGGATTGAAAACAGTGGCAAGCAGGTGTAAGCATAATCCAACCACCTCTAGACAAAACACACAAGCATGGCAGTGTGTTTATGTTTATGCCAATTCGAGGGGGAGAAGCGCCCAGATACTTGCACAGTTTTTCTGGATAAAGAACAGTGTTTTCTAACCATAGAGCAATCTCTGTTGGACACCTGCTGTATCCAAAGACTTGAGGCCAGCGGTAAGATGCCCAGCCACCTTACATGAGTCTCCTGATCCACCTATCTTCAGCAATATGAAGACTATTAGGTACCATCAAACACTGTTAGCCGGGTCATGTCAGGGAAAGAAATAATCAAACATGTTGGAAGTCTTTTTTTTTTAATTCTTTCACAGGAAGTTTATGGAGTGTATCTCGCCATTCCTCCCCATAGGCTAAAAGGAAATACTCATAGCACCTGGCATAGATGAAACACTAACACTGTGCAGTGATGTTGCAGTGGTAGTTATAGGCACACAACTCAACAATCCATAGATAGAGGATATGTAAATAAACATGAAAATTGTGCCGCGCTCTCAACTCAACTAAATATCTAATCTAATTTAATACACAGATGTGGCATTTGCTGTGTGACATAATACTGTAGCAAACTGGAAAAAGTTATGTCACACAGCAAATGCTACATCTGCGTATTGAATTAGATTAGATATTCAGTTGAGTTCAGAGTGCAGCACAATTGTCATGTTTATTTATTTACATTCTGGTTTCACTAGGATTAGTGCTTGCTGCTTAGTAAGTAGCTGACCGCGAAGCTTATTATTAATATTAGATAGAGGTTATGAACAGATAATTATTTAGGGGTCTCATCATTCAGTTCGCCTATTCCAAGTTTATTATATTCCCTGTAAATCTAAGAGATAGTAGTGGAAGAACAACTAAAATCATCTTGTTTTTTTCTTTTGGATTAAGTAAAATGGATTCGACTCTCTACTGGACTTTTATTGCTACTTTTGTTCATGTCGGAAAGATTTTCCTTCCCTTTCTGACCTGGTAACCAATGACACTAGGACATGTAATATGCTTACATCTCTCCAACTGGGAAACTGAAAGCAAATGAAACATTTTGGTAGAATGGGTGAGTTTGTGTCTGTTCCTGCTGGGGAGATTTCCTTTCACTTCCTGTCTCAGTGACTGGTACCATCAGGATGGAATGTAAGAGTAGGTCTTCTCAACATGGAAAAACACCACAAAAAAACTGGCCAATTTCTACCCATCTTGTATGTGGCCAGCTTTACAGCTTTGGCATGTATATCCTTAGGATTTGGAAAGGCTAAGAGATAACATGCATTTAATTAGATGTCTAAAAACAGACAATATTCTTTTAATAGTATGTTTTTCTATAAGAGTGAAAGAGGGTAGAAGTGCAGAAAACAAAGAAAGTAAATAAAACACGCTTTCCATTTTCCTGGTAAAGCTTTTGCTTATATTACAGATTGGTATGAGGGGTCTGCCAGCAGATGGAGAAAACAATTATAGTAACCTAACGGAAATGCCATAGCTGGAAAATGTAGTTGTACAAAGATCATATCAGGTAATGTGTGATATGTTCATAAGTCTACTAGATGGTTCTACTACAAAAGGGTAGTAAGGGTAGTATTTGCTTTATAGTGAATATAAGGAAAACTATTGTCATTTTTGTATAACCATAATTTATAATATACAAATGGGATCGGAAAAATTTACAATAGGGAAATCCCTATCTGTATATTGCATATCATCATGGAGCAGAAAGAATGTGAAATTTGAAGGTTGTATTGGAAATTGTTAAATTTGGCACACCTTATTTGGAATAAGAGCACACCAATATAAATTTTGCCAAAAGCAAAAAATACTGTTCCCTACTGACTTGAATGGAGGAGATGTTGTACTCCTCTATGACATTTTCTTACCAATTTAATTACACCCTTGGGAAATTAATATCTTAGCAATGGCAACAAAAAATCTCTGATTAGCACTATTTTTTTCCTGTTTCTTCATTTAAAGTCGCCTATGTAACCCTGGTGTTTATACTGACTTATCTGGCTAGAGCTGACGGAAATGGTTGACACGTTCTTTTTTAAAATGATTATGACTATGTACAATGTCAAGATTTCAAATTCAGAGGTCAGCCAAATTAAACGACAGACACAACTCCTTAGTTAAAGCAGACATCTATAGACCTATAGCCATGTCCATTCTAAAGATTATGACACATGAATAGTAGTGGACATGTCCACTACGACTCATTGCCTGAGCAATGCTTCAATATTCCTACTAATGCATTGCATTGTGGCAACATATATAGTGCAGTATTCTGAATAACTTCAGTTTCAATCTTTAGATCTGAATATAAAAAAATATTCTGACTTCCATGGTGAATTCCCACAATTATAAAGCAGGAGGGGCAGGCAGTAATAGCTGTTGCTGCAAGCACTGCAAATCTATTGGCACATATCAGCACACTACAACAATTCAATGGAAACAAAGCAGTATTCCTTCATGTATTTGAATGACTAATTATTTTCTGAAGGATATATCCAAGTACTCATAAAAGACACAGTAAGAGTTTATAACACAGAAATGTATAGAACATGGTCATTAGGTGCAGCCAAAGACTACTTTGTGGAAATGTTATACAGAAAGTGTCCCACAAACATCGCTGCCATTCGCTTTGCTCCTTGATCTGTTTGATGAACGAATTACTGATTGACGCACAGTTACACAGAAGAATCTGACAATGCATTAAGTTAGTGAGAACCCATTTAATGCGGCTCTCCATACATGCTCACCCTTAATGATATCCTGGTTCCATCGTAATTACAATAAACCTCATCTAATCAGTGAAGAAATCGTTTCGCTATATAAAGAATCCTCTAACTTACAAAATATTGTTTCGCTGGCTTGCTCCACAGTGAGAAAGCTAAGGTTCACATCTCCATCTCTTTGCCGTTCTTTAAATTCAACCAACTTGTGAGAGGAACAAATAGAACTCCAGTAATGATGAGTCAACACTGTGATCACCGGGCCCTTATTAACATATGAAATACACTTTTGTATCTCCCATGAATATAGTTAAAGTGAAACTTTGCCGCTATTATAATACTAATGAAGCCATTTGTCTTCCCATTGCAAACTGCTGGTAAAAAGGTAGCTGCACAGCTCAGAATATTTACACAACCAGCAAATAAATTGTATACTTTGGAAATTACATTTTTCACAGCGTATATATAAAATCTAAGAGGGGTGTTAATTCCGCTTAGTACAAACCCAAGATGCACATAAAAAGATGGCACTCATGAATATGCTGCAATAGAAGACAATGCACATTTGACAGGATGTGTGAAATCAATTATGTTACGTTTTCATCCTTTGTTCTCTCCACCTTTTGCCTCTAGCCGAGTGGCTCTATGCTGGTTCTGAGATGGTTTGCCCCATAACCCATTCCTTATAAAAATCTATACATGAATGGGGTTGTATGTGGAAGGAGACAGTAATAAAAGGCATATACAATATAATTTGTTCACATATACAGGGTGCTTGCAGATTGCTTTCCAATTGATGAAAGTTTAGTATACATAAAATGAAATATGTTGTCGTTACTACAATTTTACAGCCTAGCTCACAGCGGAAGTCAAGGCAAAATTTTATTTCATTACTGATGATCCTAACCCCTAATCAATGCGCATTACTTTTCAGATTAATGCTTTGCAGCCATCATTCTTGATATACAAGACACTAAATCTCAGGTAACTGTTCTAGTGGGGGCACTGCAATAAAATTGGCAACAATTCTGACACTTGATTTCTTTATAGAGTCAAACATTTATTACTACTGTGTCTTTTATGAGTTTTCTGAGTGCAGTGAACCTGAACTCAAAAATTGAAGATTTTTGTTATATCTACACGTCTACAAATGTGAATTGTGCCTAAGTTGTAACCTAAGAGTTACTTTTGTCCTCAATTCTTTCTGAAGAAAGCATTGCGCTTCCTGTGTCTAAGGCTTCCCAGCTGTATGTGTGCAGTATGAGATCTAAGGCACTGCTGCCTCTGACTGCTGGCCTAAGGAGATATGAAGTGAGAGTTTGTGAAGTCACTACTATGCTGCTCACTGTTCTCCTTGCTGGAGAGGAAGCTGCATGTGTGGACCTGTACTGAAAGCATCTCCCTGCTTCTGCTTCGTTCATTGTAAGGATCTGTAATTTCTGAACCTCTCCAGGTGCTTCTTAAAGTGACATTAAACTCAGGAGTTTACACTTTAAAATGCATTAATTTACCTTAACCAATACCAAAAATGTATTTTATTTGTGCATCACTGGGCTGTAGATCCTCAAATCATCTCTGAATTGGTGCCGACACTGTCCTTCCTTCTGGAGGGTGGCTACTTTGTTCCCCATGGTCCCTGTGTGTGTTGTAAAGTAGCCAACACTCAAAGATCGCTCCGGTAATGGACTACAACCTCAATACAAATTAGTATACTAAACATGAGATTTTAGTCCATCACAGGAGTGAGCTTGGAGCGGTGGCTACACACAGGAACCATGGGGAACAAAAGTAGGCACCCTCCAGAAGGAAGGACAGTGTCAGGGTATTGTGAACCAGTGTGCTGCGCTTGGTATTGCAATGCGTGCTATATTTATACCACAAACGAAACCAATGTAAGTGATCAAAGCCTACTTGCAACTAAATGCAATCCAAAAGTGCATATGTGCATGGACAAAGGTGTGATCGGCGGGCTATGGACCCGCTGATCGCCTATATGTGAAACACCCGGTACCGGGTGTTCGCATTGGACGGGTCTTTTCTGCCCGTGCGTGCGTGCCCGCAATGCAAAATATCTCAAATCCTATGTGTGAAGATGAACAACTAATATCTGATAAGCACCTTGGGCTGCATGGCCAGTGACAGAAACAGATAGTGGTATGTTCTTTTACTCAATCTTCACCATCTGCATTCAAACACGCGAGCACTGCTGTGGTAAGAGCAGATGGAAAGCAATGGACAGTCTATAAGGTTATCAGGTCAGGCCTTACCCATAGACATGCACCAAAGCACACTTATTGTGCAGCACTGCTATGAAAGAAGCAGAGCCTGCATATGTCATGGGATTGTAGAACCCCACCGCACCCACAACCTATAAATACATTAAAATATATGACAGAATAAATAAAAACTATACAAACGATATGAGTGGAAAATATTGGCCGCGGCCCTTTATTGGGGTTAAAAGCAAAATATTAATTCTTTATTTAAATTCAACAACACTAATATATAAACGAATGAACTTTTAAAACCAGTTAACATAAAGTAGCTCAGTCACCCAGACTCGAGCCATACTCATCACCAGTCCAATATAACATTAACACTGTCCACCCACATATGTGGGCGACAATACCCCCAAAAAGGATAGCCGCGACAAGGAAGTGCGGGTGGGGCAAGTTGTGTTGCAGACGATCACTGCTGAGGAGAGCTTCTGACCGTAAACATTTAAAGGTGAGTCCCACAACTGATTGGTTGTTTACTTTTCCCTCCAAAACTTAGGTAACTAATCACGACCACCTTATTTCCAAAGATCTTCCTAGCGACAGCCATCTCCAGGCAGAATTGACATGACACTATTAAGGGCACCTGGAAACAGACAAAATGGGAAACCAGAAACAGCCCAACGGAAAATTCCAGAAGACTGTACCTTATCGTGACTAAAACTATTGTTGGATTAAAATAATAATTTAATTGAATTAAGTGGGTGCAGGGAATGACACAATCCCATGGGGCCACTTCATTATATTTGTGGCCCTGACATGGGTAAATAGGGATACCCCATATATATTTAACAACTCTACAAAGAAACAAGGAGTTAAAAAAGAAACATTTACTGATCAAATTATGTATGGCAAACAGATGATAGAAATTGTGCACCTGAGATTGGGGGTGCTCGATGTGCACCAAGAAGATCATTGACTAAGTATCTTCAGCCTCTTCGTAGTGCGTGCTTTTACTATCCATTTTAATTTAGAAAGGTTAGACAGCTATGATGGGTTCTCTGTCACATCTGCCAGGATAAGAAAAATGTATGCAGCCATTTGCTGATTTGTATTCACATGTGCAAGTTCAGAGGCTGTCAGATTTATCTTATTTAGTTAGTTGATGTGGAGCAGACCTGGAAGAAGCATGCACCTCAAGACAAGTGAAATTCACATGTTTATTTAGGGTTAGACCAGGACTGGACAAAGGAGCCAGCTCGCCAATGTGCCTTAAAAATTACAGCTGGCGCCTAACTTTAGAGGTTTTCTATAACTGTTGTCAATAGAGCTCTAAAAAAATCAATCTGGCTCCTGGATTGGACAGACTGGCTCCCAAATTCTATATTGATTTGTCTGGCGGATGACCGCCTGCTCCCTCTAGGGGCGATTCTACAAATCTTCATATTTAGTTCATCGACAAAACTACGCAGGAGGAAGTAGGTGTAATGTAAGCAATCACTTTAAAGAAAGCTTTCAAGAGTAACCTCAGGCAAACAGCGAAATACGCAGATGGAATATGCATAAGGGAGCTGTATAACCTGCCAAAGGGTTTGTATTTCTGTTCATCCAGTCCTGAGATTTATACAGCTCTTCCACACAGCACAGCCCTGTCTGGCAGAGGAGACCTGATTTTCCACAGCTGCAGTTCAATAACACGTACATGTCTCTTCCACACCCCCTGTGACTTGACAGTGAAAGGAGAAGTAGCAGACTGATGAGCTCATCTCTCTGTCACTCTGCTTATTCCTCCTGTCAGCATACTCCTTGTACTGCATCACAACTGATTGGCTTCTCTCGTCCCCATTATGTGTCCTGCTGTACAGAGGCTGCAAGAGGCTGTTACCAGCTACCACACTGCCTCCACTGACAGTTAAGACGTGCAGAGGAGGTGGAAGGGCTACAAACACCTCCTAATTAAAAAAAATTTAAAAGTTTATAAAAAATAAAGAAAAATTAAATATTTTTAAAAAGTTAGAAAGAAAAACTTTTTCGGTTTCGACCTGACATTTTTTTAATTACGTTTTCGTTTCGGTTTATAAATTTTCATTTCGGTGCACCTCTAGTTATAATACAAATATATGTGTCCAATGGCTATCTAAACCATGATGATCACATCCACACAAAGCCTTTTTCCAGGTGCCCATACACTGTACGATTATCGTACGAGAGTCGCGGGAAATCCCGCGATCGTACGATAATCGCAAAGTGTATGGAGGGCGTGCGACCGTTTCTTGAAAACCCTTCGAGAATCGTACGATTCTCGGCGGGTTAGTGGCCTGCTTGTTCGACAACTGCCGAACGGGCCGGTGTGCGCACGCGCACACTGCCCATTTGCAGTCATTGGAAACCCGCCCCTTGTTGCAGTCATCGCAAGTACGATCTGCCTGTCCAAGATGGGCAGATCGTACAAGCTTTTAATTAGCTTACAACCATCGCTAGACAAAAGTCTAGCGATGGTTGTAAGGTTTTATGGCCACCTTTATACTAGAACATACTTCACACCTAAACCAATGTGTCATCAGCTCCTAATATCTACATTACACAAATCAAATTCACACAAGTTGTAGCATACGTTTCACAGCATTAGCACTGGTCTAAAAGCAGACAAGTACTAATAATTGAATCTCATAGAAAACACACGCCATACATGAGGTTAATAAAAAGATGAACTCTAGGCAAGATGACAACTAAACAAATGAAATACATTCCTAGAATTATTTTGCCTGCCAAAGGATTGTGTGTGTGCGATGTGGCAATCCTGTCACACAGCCAAATGTTCAACTTTCACTGCAGTAGTTAAGACAGCTGGGTCAGGAACTCACCCCACATACAACCTGTGATTGAACAATGAAGGAGTAGCAGCACCCTCTTGAAATCATCCTCCTGCTCACTCTACTCTTTCCTCTAGGCAGCATGATCATCATCAGAGCATGAGCCCAACTGTCACCTAGTGCTCTGCAGGAGATTACAGGAAGCTTATAATCAAAACAAATTCAGGAATAACGCAAGTTACATTCAAAGCACATTGAGGGAAATTTATCAAAACTGGAGCAGACAAAATCTGGAGCAGCTGTGCACCGCAACCAATCGGCTTCTCTCTTTCATTTTCAAAGCTTAACTGAACAAACTGAAGAGGGAAGCTGATTGGTTACTATGGGAAACTGCTCCAGAGTCTCTGTGTTACAGTTGTTATAAATCCCCCCAATTGAATTTATTTTCTGAATACATAACTGCATCATCTGCTTTACATCTGCCTGGAGATAGGAACACCAACATTCCCCTGGAGAACATGGTATTGTGGGGTTCATATACTAGAGGCAAATAGGCTGTTTACATTGCAAGGACATTTTCTATTATCTTGAATGCAGTTATTATGTGTTCCTCACTGACTTCAAGTGGATCCCAGGGCAAATTTAGAAAAAAACAAATGCAGCACAATACTGTAATATATGCACATTTTCCTATGTTGTATCCCTTTAACCACTTGCTGCCCAGAGCAATTTCTTACTATTTGCACACACATAAAATCAACATTTTTGGCTAGAAAACAGCTTCAGACCCCCAAACAATGATATATTTTCTGAAAGCAGAGGCCCTGTAGAATAAAAAAATGCTAGTTGCAATGTTTTATGTCGCACTGTATTTGCACAAGTGTTTATCAAACTAGTATTTTTAGGATAAAATGCACTAAAATGAGATTTAGTGCACAGAAACAGACTATAATACCCATTTTTTAGGTTAAATATAAAAGGGTTGGGGATGGACTCACGTCAGGTAAATAGACACCAAACATTTCAAGTAGGGATGCACAGATACCGGTATTTTGGTACAGAGTACGAGTACCGATCATTTTTTTTTGTCGGTACTCGCCGATACCAATTACAGAGTACCGGAAGTAAGTAATGACTCGCCACCTGGCTTCGTGATTACCCGGGAAGCCATGCAGCGCGTAAAGACTCCCCACCCTGCTTTCCGATTAACAAGAAAGTCTGTCCCCTCTCACCTCAGCATGCCCAGCCTGTCACCCCCGGGGGCCTCTCCAGCCGAGAGCGGCCTTCCTACGGAACCCAGCCGGAGCCGTCTTGCCGTAATGACGCACCCTGCTTTCTGATTGGTCGGCTTCCACACGACCGAACCGCCCTGGTGTGGCCTGATTCTACTTTGTTATTGGGCGCTGTCAATCCCTGAATTTATGGTTATACCTATACGAACTGTCCAATTACAGTGCCCATACTGAACACTGAGGCAGTGTCATTAGACAGTTGGCAGAACTTATCCATGATTTTATCAGGAAATGAACCTATCATATATGAAGCGAGGTCTCAGTAGTGTAGAGCAGACTGAGACATTGCTGAAATCACTTTTACTATTTTCTATTCACAACTGCTGTCTGACATTCACATTGCTATGTGTCTGGGCTCAGCATTCATCTAGACACACTTACAGTCCATCCATTAGAATGTTTCTGATCCGGTCTAAAACATTACTAAATCAGAAACAGTGCTAAAGCGTGTTACTTTGTGATCTCTGCAAAATACCTGTGTTAGCTTTCAAAATGTGTCCCTTTAAAGAGTGGCCCTTTAATGTGTGTCTCTTCAAACATGTCCCTTCGAATCGTATCCCTTCAAATCGTCTCCTTTCAAAGCATGTCCCTTCAAATCGTGTCCGTTCAAATCGTGTCCATTCAAATCGTGTACCTTCAAATCATGTCCCTTCAAATAGTCTCCTTTCAAAGCATGTCCCTTCAAATCGTGTCCATTCAAATTGTGTACCTTCAAATCGTGTACCTTCAAATCGTCTCCTTTCAAATCGTATCCCTTCAAATCGTGTACCTTCAAATTGTGCCACTACAAATTGTGTCCCTACAAATCGTCACCTTTCAAAGCATGTCCCTTCAAATTGTGCCCCTACAAATCGTGTACCTTCAAATCGTCTCCTTTCAAAATAAAACAATGATACAATGTGTCCTTATTTAATTGTGTCAAATGAGCATGATAAAGTGCTTCCCAATAGTGCCTTTGTAAACGGTCTAAAATTGCTTCTTATAAAAGTGCACTCCTTATATGAGATGCTCCAGAAAACAGTAATAAAGAAACTTTGGGCTTTTCTGAGTACTGCCCTCACTCGCCATATGTAGTAGACCAATAAATATTGGTCGGGTAGCATTTATAAATAATTCTCAAAGTGTAGTCACACCTCACGGATATCTCCTCTCCTCCGATCAATATTCCAATTCACATTAATTTTCGTAGCGGTGCATTGAAGTTAGTGGCATTGCAGCCACACCCTCCGGTCGCAGTGCGATCGCCCACAGCATATCGCATAGCATGTGGTGTGAATCAGCCCTAAAGCTGCCCCTAAACACTGGTAGATTTTCGTACGAAGGTTCATACCAGAAATCTCATCAGAACACTAGCTAATGCCAACACAGACCTGACGAATGTCATTCAAAATTCAGTTTGATTTTAACATTCGATTTTGGAACATTAATGGAGTTTCCTGAACATAATCCACGTTAGAATTTCATTCGCCAGAGATTTTTCGCAACGACAGTCAAAATTGATCATCAATTTGACCTCAGTAACTATTAAAACATTTTTTAAAATGTTCCTGAAAACAATGTTTTTCTAACAATATTCAAACCATTAGGGATTCACCTATACCGAGTATTTGGGTGAGTACTCGTTTTGAAGGGACAAAATTTGAAGGGACATGCTTTGAAAGGAGACAATTTGAAGGTACGCGATTTGTAGGGGCACGATTTGAAGGGACATGCTTTGAAAGGTGACGATTTGTAGGGACACGATTTGTAGGGACTACAGCTACAGCTCGCGGTATACTGAACCTAGGGTGATGGGAGGACACTAGTTTGTGCCCTCCCGTTACACTAAGGAGAACTATGGGGAAAAGCCTTAACCCCATAGTTCTCCTTTAAGCTGCCCATACACCTAGCAATGATCGGACGAAAATGTTCGTCCGATGATTGAACCGTCGTACGATTTTCGTACAGCGGCCCCATCCATTGCACAGTTCAATTAGCATTCTTTAGCAGAGATGACCTGGACGAATTTCAATAATTGGCTGCAAGGATTTTCGTTTGCGCATGAGCAGTGTTACTCGTACGAATTTTGACGTACGGAAACGCTTCCAACCTTGTGAAAATCGTACGTATCGACAGTTTTCTAACCTGCTGGAAAGACAAAAGTCGGCCGATTGTACAGTATTTGCGGTTGTACACTGCCCATAAACCTTACGAATATTGGACGAAAACAGGATCGCAAACGAAATTTAGCAGATATTCGTAAGGTGTATGGGCACCTTTATACACCTACTACTTTATTAGCATAATTTAATTTAAGTGGGTAGGATTAAGCCAGAGAGTGCAGATATATTGGACAAAAGTATAAGAGTTGGTCCTTCCCCTAGAGTTTACTTTACACCAGGGGTGGGCAAACTCCGGACTTCCAGCTGTTGTGGAACTGCAAATCCCATGAGGCATTGCAAGATTCTCACAGACATGACTCCCGGAGACAGATGCATTATGGGAGTTGTAGTTTCACCACAGCTGGAATGCCGGAGTTTGCCTACCCCATATTTACACTGTTCCAAAGAGTAAATTCCATTAACGTTTACATATTTATCATATTGTCAGATTCAGCTTTCTTACACAGCGTAAACGGTTTGATTTCACACATGAATCTTTTCATCTTTCGGTTTGCAGTGACAATAATGTAATTGCTTGCAGTGCTGGTTTTGCAGCAAATTTCATTGTCTTAGTTAATCAGAAATAAATCTCCTGCACACGCTGTCAAGTACAATAACACAAATATTCCTGCCATTGCTGTCATTTGTTTGGTGAACAGACATACATTTAAAATAAAATGTAATCAATCACAATCATCAATTCTGTCAGCTGCATCAGGGAGGGGGTGGGAGCTGAAGACTTTTCCCTGAATCAAAGCAAGCTGTAAATAAGATGGAAGAGAAGATCTGAGTACTGACTCAGAGGATGACCCCTCTACTCACTGCATTACTGCTCCCAGGGCTGTCCCTGGTCGTTTTGCCGCCTGAGGCAGTAGGTGGAAGCGGCGTCCGACCAACCTCCTGGCAACCAAGAGTGTCCCAGTTTGCTAAAGCTGGTCAGAGAGATGTGTATGGCCCTTACACATCTCTCCACTTGGCCAGGGCTGTCTTTAATATTGATTGTACCCTGTGGGGGGGCAACACTATGTGATGCTGATCGCATAGTAAACAGAATGGTGCTGCAAGGGTTGCTGCCTTTTCTTTAAGCGAATCCCAAACAGTCTAGCACAACACTGCAATTTGTTTTAGAACAAACAAGAGAGAACGAGGAGAGACAGTGAGGAGAGAGGGAGGAGAGACAGACAGGGGAGAGAGGGAGGAGAGACAGCCAGCAGACAGCCAAGCGAGAGAGGAGAGACAGCCAGAAGAGAGACAGCCAGGAGAGAGTGAGGAGAGACAGTCAGGGCAGAGAGAAGAGACAGCCAGGGGATAGAGAGAGAAGAGACAGCCAGGAGAGAGAGAGGAGAGACATCCAGTGAGGAGAGACAGCAAGGGGATAGAGAGAGAAGAGACAGCCAGGAGAGAAAGAGGAGAGACATCCAGGTAGGAGAGTGAGGAGAGACAGCCAGGGGAGAGAGCAGGGAGAGACAGCCAGGAGAAAGAGCAAGAAGAGACAGTCAGAATAGAGTGAGAAGAGACAGCCAGGGGAGAGAGCAAGGAGAGACAGCCAGAGAGAGCAAGGAGAGACAGACAGGAGAGAGAGCGAGGAGAGAGCCAGGAGAAGGGGAGCGTGCCAGGGGAGAGAGCAAGGAGAGACAGACAGGAGAGAGAGCAAGGAGAGAGCCAGGAGAAGGGAAGCGAGGAGAGAGATCCAGGATATTCAATATCCTGGTGGGAAGCTGTGTGAAATCTCAGGAGGACTGTACGGGATCTCAGGAGGGCTGTGCAGGTATTGGTATCGGTGCAGTGGCATCCCTAGTGAATTATAAAAGTGCACTGCGCTTTATAGACCAACTACATATGCAATCTAATAATAATCTACATGTGAAATAAATATATAAGTATGCAGAATAACCCTATGGTAAATAAATACAATATATAGTGGAAAAATACCTAATAATTTATTCACCATAGGGTGATTCTGCATATTTATAAATTTCTGTATTTATTTCACATGTAGATTATCGTTGGATTGCATATGTAGTTGGTCTATATAGCGCAGGGCACGTTTATAATTCATGTTTTTAAGGTGTTATATACAGTTTTTTAGCATGGCAGCTTAGGGGTTTGTTGTGCCATAGCACAGATCCTGTTTGTAATATTATCTATAGGTGCATCCCTAGTATTGAGAGTACAGGAAGCTTTGCTGCAGCCATACATAGAACTTGATAATGGCATTTTCTTTAAAAACTCTAAATCCTGCTTCAGCAGCATAGATTGAATTGAACTAGAGAAGCAATGTCAGGAACCTGCTCTGCATATGTATGTTTTGCACACATAAACTGTGGCATATTTGTGCACTTAGTTGGTGTGAAGGGAGAGGGGAGGACACACATACACAGCGGGGGTGACATCTCAGGGCACGGTGTGGGCTCCCAGCAGGGCACCAGACAACACAGGAGAGCAGAGGACGGAGAGCAGGGGGCGGGCCGAGTTGATAGTGGGCGGAGCCCAGAGTTACGTCTATGCTGCTGTATGTAGCCTCCTGTCTGTAGAGCACCGATGCTGTGTACACAGACAGGGGGGTGTTTATCTTATGTGGGCCAAAGGGGCAGCTGCTTTGGGCCCCACAACAACGATTGGGCCCTGGGCAGCTGCCCCTTTTGCCCTGCGTTAAAGACGGCCCTGCACTTGGCTCTTAGCAAACTGGGATGCTCTGGCCGGACATTACACAGCAGCCTAGGGATGGCCCTGACTGCTCCACTGTCTCTGCCAGACTGACAAAAGCAGCAATGCAAGAACTTGCAGCCATTACGTCAGAGGTAGACAAACTCCAGCCATCCAACTGTGGTGAAACTTCAAATCCCATCATGTGTATGCCTCTGGGGGTCATGTCCGTAGCTGTCAGTCTTGCAATGCCTTATGGGAGGCTGGGGGGCCAGAGTTTGACTACCCCTGCACTACAGGTAAATCACATGCAATGGCACACAGAGGAGGATTTATCCAAACTGGAGCAGACAGAATCTGGAGAAGTTTCCTATCGTAACCACTCAGCCTCCATCTTTCATTTTCAAAGCTAAACTGAACAGAGAAGCTGATTGGTTACTATGGACAACTGCTCCAGATTTTGTCAGCTCCATTTTTGATACATTTCTCCACTGTATATTGTATTTGGAACTGACTCACAAAAAAGTATTGCTGCCCTTGCCCAATGGAAGATGCTGGTGGTAACCCTATCCTGCAGGCTCAAAAAAAGCAATCATCAGTACTGGTGCTGCTCCAAGGAGCAATAATATTTTCACTACAACACCCAAATAATAAAAAGAAATTTGCAAGAAAGAAAAAAAGACCAGGGGTAGCCAAACATCACCCCTCCAGCTGTTGTGGAACTAAAATGCCCATAAAGCATTGCAAGATTGACAGCCACAGGCATGACTTCCTGGAAAAAAATGAGCAGCCCATATCATGAAAAATTCAGAATTGCGCACATATGCTTTGAACTGAATCGAAGAAGCTAACTGGGCAACTTGTTGGCTGAGTGGAATGTTTGCTCGTCTCTATCTGCTACAATTCACATTATGCAGAGCAGATTGTATCTGTAAAGGCTGGCTAACCTCCTGTTTTTATTTTTAGCAAGTGAATTAAAATATTCTCAGGCTTGTTTAATAAGGTTCAGATTAGTGCACAAAAACATGGAAAGCAATCAGAATGTGTCCTTCAGTCTGTGGGGTACAGTACTTCATCATGGCTCCTTCAATCCCCCACCCCCCTACCAAACAAAATAGCCAAAAATGATCACCATTTGTGGCAGAGCATAATGAAGACCTCTAGAAAAGGGGTTTTACTGATGAGTGTTATGCAGCTCTACCCTCAAATATTACAACCAGGCAGCAGATGCTTCTTTAAAATATATATCCCATCTGTATGGGCATGGTAAGTTCCTGTCACTACTAAACAAAGCATTTCATTATTTTTTTGTTGCACAATGTAAGTCTGCTTCTTGAAGTTGTAAAGTCTATTGGGTATATTTATAAATCAGTGAATCGGACATTCGCCACACATTTACATCAAATTAATCTTTCTGGTGCACGTGTGTTAAATTACAGTGATTGATTTACCACCAGTGAATGTTTGGTGAAAGTCACCTTCGCAGCTTTATAAATAGCTCAGGGGGGGAGGGGACATATTAATGTGGAATTCAGAAGCCAGTCTGTCCAATCCAGGATCCAACAGGGTTGTCTTAGGAACCACCTCCACTTACAATAACTAGAGTAAACCTCAAAAGTTGGGCGCCAGCTGTCATTTTTAGGACGGCTTGGCTACTTGGCTCCTAGGATTTCTCCAGCCCTGAAATAAACCCCTATAACTATCTTGATCTATGGCCCACATCTTCGTCAGATCTATCATCAACTGAGCTGACCAATCAGGGTGATGTCCTCCTAAACAACTATAAGGGTTATTCACAAAAGGGGGAAGAGTTTGGAGAAGGCAGGAGAAGGGAACAATCTAGGACAAAGTGATTTGAAAAAATTCTCCAATTCAGCTCACTTTCCAGTTCAGCTATGTTGGCCTAGATTGTTCACTTCTCCTGCCTTCTCCAAACTCTGCATCCTTATGTGATTAACCCTGTTAATGTTGTTCAGAATAAAGCCACATGATGCTGAATGGCTAATTCTGCAAAGTAATCCTTTGATAGAAACCAAGTTTGATAGCAACTTGAGGTGTTTGACAATTAGGATGATCAACTTGACTTCATGTGCTAAATACTAGGGTGTCATCTCTACACAGAGCAACAGTAACTCATGCTTGCTTGTCAAAATGATTTAAAGAAAACTCAGCAAAAAATGTAAGTGCATCTAGAGAAAGGGTTGTT
Source organism: Nanorana parkeri (assembly GCF_000935625.1). Classification (NCBI taxonomy): domain Eukaryota; kingdom Metazoa; phylum Chordata; class Amphibia; order Anura; family Dicroglossidae; genus Nanorana; species Nanorana parkeri. The sequence continues at coordinate 137,714 of NW_017307962.1, read as the reverse complement.
TGTACATTATTTCCAAAAACACAGTTAGGCCTCATTCACACTGAAACCTGCCAGCACGGCCCCTGTAAGAATACACGACCAGAGCGGGCAGCTGATCAATCGAAGATTTTCCGACCAGTTCCTTCGATCATCTGATCGAGCCGTTACTGGCCATGAAACAGTGTCATTGGACAGCGGAATGGAAACTGGTAGGACTTAGACATGAAGTCAGACAAAGCCAGGCCCTAGAAACAAATTTAAATTAAATCAGAAAGGGGCACAGAAGAGACTTTTCTGGCTAGTAGGAAGCATCCTGTGGTCACTGCCCTTTCACAGAATTTTTACTTTAAAAAATATTAAAATGAAGTACCAGTTGACTTTAAACACCTACCATTGTAAAGAAAGCAATGCTCTAGGGCATGGGTAGCAAACCTCCTGCCCTCCAGCTGTGGTGGAACTACAAATCCCATGAGGCATTGCAAGATTCTCACAGCCACAGACATGACTCCCGAAGAGAGATGCATCATGGGATTTGTAGTTTCACCACAGCTGGAGGGCCAGAGGTTTGCTACCCCTGCTCTAGGGTCTCTTTGTTGCCAAGGCACTGGTTATGTAATACCACACTATAGGGAGGGCCAGTGTTTTAGCAGAGCCAGTGAATACCCAGCTGTGCCCATGCATCAATCCCCTGAACCCTTTTAGCTAAGATCATGAGTCCAGCATATCTGGTTGTGTCACTGACCTCAGAGTAGTAGTTTCTTCTGGGTGAGTCAGGGGTGGACATATTAATATAGAATTCAGAGGCCAGTCTGTCCAATCTAGGAGCAAGCAGGATTTTCTTCGGAGCCAGTTTCATTGACAACAGCAAGTGAAAACCTTAAAAGCTAGGGTCCAGCTGTAATCTTTAAGAAGCATTGGCTGTCTGGTTGCTGGGCTTTGTCCAGCCCTGGGGTAGGTAAATGTTTAAACTGCTCTTTATCCATGTATTGGTGTACTGTAGCAGAATGTCAGATTAACAAATAGAAAATATTATAAGGTAATAGTTGCAGACAAAGCTAAGCACACAGAATAGGGGACTTTTAGGACTGGATGAGGTTAATGCTACTGATTTACACAGATCATTTTCCCAGACTGATAATACAAAATTTAATAGGATATCCAGATATTATAGGGAAGTCAAAACCTGACACTTGCTAATTGTGAAAGATAAACATGGTATATCTGGTACATTCCTAAAAAAATAAATCATACGGTATTTTAGTTTAGTAAAAACTATAGTGTTCTGTATTATTCCCAATGGTCAATTGCTCTTTCCGTAGAATTAGGCTAGGGATTCCTAGGGATCTGCTGATGTCCACAGAAAAAAAAGGATGGGCATCAATGGGGCCAAAATTGGCTGGATTAGCCAATGATCATTTTATGTGTAAGGTTATCTTCGTATCAATGCCATGTACAAATTACAAAAAGATGTTTAGAGAAAAATGAGAGGCGGCTTTTTTTTACTACTCAGTATGCAACTCTTACAAAAAGCAATTTATCATGTGATTCAGCAAATGATCAAACTGCTCAAATGACTGCAAGGTATCTTGCATACACAATGGTCATTCCTCACCAGCCTGACCAATTTTAGTATATGGTCTTACAGCCATACCTATTACCTCCTACTGTGCCAGAACAGAGAAAGGGTAAATTTATACAAAGGTCATATACATTCATACTAACATCTAAAGTGGTACATAAATGACACAAGCTGCCCAGCATGATTTATCAATTACTAACATTGGCAACATTTACCAAGAGGGGTAAACCTCTTTTATTATCATACTGCCGTAAAATTATGAGTATAGTGCAATATACATAGACGATGAAGTCATTAGGGAGATAATACAACCAAGGAAGACCTCTATTGAAATACCCAACATATTTACCTAATTTGTTTACATAAACACATGCATATAGAATTACTCCGTGTGATATAGACGTGTGTGTATGTTGGTGAGAGAGGCGATATAACTGGATTGTAACTATGCTATATTTAGCATTTCCCATGTCTAGTTTCCAGGATATTGCTACCATGCAGATTACCTCTTTCATCTCCATTATTTCAGCTTTACTCTAATTAGGATGGAGTTACCTTTTTTCTTGTGCTTATTATGTATAATGATAAGCACAGGAAATAAGTATGTATTTAAACATAAAGTTGTCTGCAGGAAATTTACACTGAAACACCTTTGTAAAGGTGGAATAGCACTCCACCTGTCTTTGTGGTGTGCAGCACTTCAATATATGCAAAGTAACTGTCATTGTTTTATTTAAGGTGCTATCATGTCTATGGAGAAAAAAACTTTCCTGATGATCTTTTCAAGTTTTACACTGCATTATGAATAACTGTAACACACAGGTAATAGATATAAGGTTAATACGCTGCCTGCAGACGGAAGAACATTGCAAGATCTGGGTAGTTGTGTTTTAACACATGATTTTGTGCCTTATGACATCAATGGGGGGATCGCTTAGTCGACATCCCCCTGAGGAAAAAAAACAAAAGCTGCGCAGACAATCTACTGTGTAATCCAAACCCTCTGATCATTTCCCCACCTGAAAAAGCTTTAGTAGAAAGACTGTCTGCCATGGTCGTGTAGTGCCTACAGATATACCAATATTATTCAACCATAAGCAAACAAATTGGACAGACGTTCTTTGGTGTCTGTAGGCACCTTAAGGATCTGAGCATGTGATGGTCAGCTCCATCAGATGCTCCTATAACTAAATCAGGCAATGGACAATCCTTTACTGCTCTCTGCAGTGCCACAGCCTGTTTCCGTTTTCACATGTGGTGGCACAATGCAAGCATTTTGTTGAGTAACAGTCATATTTTAAAATGTTAGGCTCAGCAGAAGTCTCACTTAGCAATATCACTGAGCCACTCAGAGCTCTGTCTAGTGCTTTTTCTACCAATCTCTATATTTCATAAACTAGCAATATAACAAAATATAAAAACAAGCTTGCAAAAATGTGAAAACTATAAACACTGCATTGATAACTCACTGAAAATACACTATACTTTTTTTTTTTTTAAAGCAAACTAGAGATATCCTTGTTCTACTTCGGCCTACCCCTTCTCACTCTCCTCATCTGTCTATGGCTCACATAGTGATGGGCGTCCTCATGAGCCAATAAGGAGGGGATCAAGAAGAGGTGCACCATAGTGCAATTAGGACAGCCGGGGTTGCATACTGACCCACGTTTTGGGGTTCCCTAATGCTCACATTAAATTAATGCCAGTGCAGGCACCAGGAGATATCATGAAACTGTCTAAAAAGGCTGCTGGAGCTCTTGGACTAGCTTGATGAGAATGTATTTTTATATCTGGTTTCCTTTTTAGGAACTCAGTACCACAATGAAGGTCATCACTGTGGAAATATGCCAGTTTCCAAGCTCCTTAAAATCAATCTCATCAATAAGGGCACAGACAAGGTTCCTCTATTCATTCAGTGTGATAGCAAGATAATTTCTTGCAGGATACTAAAACGTGACAATAACAATCTTGGACATATGACTGGCATCAAACAAACCTATTTAGATAGTGTATTATGTTTATGTCTAGAGTAAACAACGTTTTCAGGAAAGTTACCTGCGGCTACTAAATTAATGGGTTTACCATTGCACTTCCAGATATCCTGAGGGCGAAAAATAAACATATCTGCAGCTTATTTATGTTTTGGTACACAATACTTTGAAACTACGTAAGAAGGCTAAACCACAGGAAAACAAAACGGATGGATCCACCCTATAAATAGGCAATGCCTTTAAACAACATGCATGCTTCACAAAAGTACTCAAATATCCTTTACAGATAAAAGAACTCGGATGTCTGAAGTGATGACGGGAGTGGTCTAGACACACAACAATAGCCTTACAACACATGGAGCTTCTTTTAATCCCAGTCTCCGTTTGGTTTTAGAAATGAAAACTGACTCCGCTGGCCAAAAGGCATGAGAAAAAAAAACAGCCCGAATTATCCATCTTCTGGATGATGGACATTAGATTCAGATTCTCTGAGGATTAGTTACAAGGCACAGAAAAATATTGAACTACTGTATATTATATTATCTACAGATATTCTTACTGCCCACCATTTGCATAGTGCTGACATAGTAGGCAACATTTTATAGAGAAGATTTCCTATCAGTCCTTGCCCAGATGAGTTTACAATCTAATATGCGCAGACACACAGTATAAGACAAAAAAATGACAATTCAGTAAAGTAGTACAGGCCAAGGCTTGAAAAAAGCCAAATAAGTAGAACAGTTAGGAATCACTGTAATCTAGGAGCTAACAGCAGTTTCTGAATAATGCAGGAAACATAAGTTTCCACTGACAACAACAAAAGGGCTCCAAACAGTTGTTTTATTTTCTTGTTTGCACTGGCTATCTGGCCTATGGTGTCTGTCTAATATTGATCTAGGGGAGTTTTGGTGAGAAACTCATTAACAACGTAGTATAATGTTGAACTGTTGAACTGTTAAGCTGAGCACACACAGAGCGATCTATGGGTGGCCCTATCCCGTCGACAGAAGTGGACCATTAGATCGACTTTTGCCGAAGGAACATCCTGGAAAATTATCAGCCGGCCACTGTTTAGGTATCGGTCAGCACCACTGGTAGAATACAATGTAAAATCGGGAGATTCGTTAATCCATGCTGTATGGAATCTTTTATTTTTATTATATATATATTTTGGTTCAAACTGCAAGGCCGAAGGTAAAAAAATATAACCATGTATACTCAGCTTTAGAAACAAGGAGAAACCATGAAAAAAGAAGGACAACAGAATCCATGCCTGAATGGTCTTGGACAGAGCTGTAGCTAGCTCATTTTTGCGCCCTAGGCAAGAACAAAAAATTGTGCCCCCCCCCAATAGGCATGTGACATCAGCCGACGCCGTGGACGCACGATGTGCTCGCCATGGCAACAGGGGCGCAGCCAGGCCAGCCCTGGCTGCGCCCCCTTTCAGCTGCGCCTGAGGCAGGTGCCTCACTGGCCTCATGGTAGCTATGGCCTTGGTCTTGGAAGCATTTCTACCTAGAACCTGCTGCAAGATAACAAGATTAAGGGCCTGTTCACACCAAAATCGGAAGGTAAACGTCAATGGAGGGTCCGTAGACTTTTGATCGTACCTTCTGATTTGCTTTTGATCTGTCGCGTTGCAGTCCATCTTTCAATAGATGCTAACGCAAGAGCACTTAAAAATGAATGGGAGTGAATAGGGCTAGTTCACACCGCTGCATTGCGTTACGTTGCACTGAAGAAATAGTAGTGCATGTTCTACTTTTTTTTTCAGTGCGATGTGATGTATATCAACGCAACGGATCCCATTTATTTTTTGGGTTACTTTCCCTTGGCATTTTTTGACATCCATTGAAAAGCAGATCGCAACGGATTTGGTATGAATGGGTCCTTAGTCTGATGCCACCACACCAACAGTGCACTTTGTGAATTTATGGTTTACCATAAATGAGGCAACATTACCATATATATTCTGCATTGCGCTGTAAAATGTACTATTGCTGGGTTTTGTAGTCCTCTATAGCCGGTGCCATTCTGCATTGATTGCTGTAGAATTATAAACTTTCCATTTCACTATATTGCACACCACACTTTTTTTTTTACTTCCACCGCTCCAAAGCTTGCTCCTGTGATGGACTGCAATCTCAATACAAACTAGTAGTACATTACTGGAGCCATTTTTTAAAATGTATTTTATTGTTTATCCGATTAACCGATTAATCGAACTTAATAATCGGCTAACTAATCGATTTTGAAAATAATCGTTAGCTGCAGCTCTAAACACATTACCAGTGGACTGAACATTTTCCGATTATGCAAACAGCAATTTTCCCCACAAAGAGAACATTCTGCTAGATAACAGCATGCTAAATATTGTAGGCGCTAATATGTGGACTGTTTGACCCCTTTTACACCCCCTTATGTTAAGTTTTTGTTTTTTTTCATATATGCTATCCAAAGTATAACACTGTGCTCAATATGTGTCTGCCAGAAGCTCTCATACACACTATAAAATGTCTCTTTCATTAAACACTTGATTACCAGCCTGTATAAACCCATTTTTTTTCAGTTTTTAGTGCTGTGATAGGTGGACTGACAATTACTTTGTCATGCAACACTGTTCCAAAATAAATTTTATATTTTTTTTTTGCTGGTATTTAATAACCACCATTTCAGTTTATTTTATAAAAGGAAAGAAGACCAGAAATTTGGGTTTGCCTACATTCACCTTTTAATTCTTTACCTTTGTAAAAAAGATCCCACAATCATTGGTGGTCAGTGGCACGTGACACATTTCAAGTGTGCACCCGGCCTAAAGCTGGCCATACACTATGTGGTTCATTAATAAAAGTATGACAAGCGGATGCTGCATGCACAGATCTAAAGTCGGGTGAGCACTGATGAACCAGCCGGAATTCATACTGTGGGTGCCACTGTCGATACCCTTCTGCCCGGCATCCCTCGATCAGCTGATCAATGAGCCGGAAAACGCTCGGCCGAACGGAGCTAGCAGCCAACCAGCTGCTAGCTTTGTTCCGGTATTCTGACAGTGGCCATCAGCAATTGTCAGAATGCAATGCAAACTGTGGGGGATTTGTCCGTCAATGCTCATAAGCGTTGATGGAAGAAACTGTTATTTTTTTGTTCAGCTTGAGGGTTGAATGCGTATATTCCACTTAAGAGCCCCTACACACCAGGGCGGATGCGGATCAGTGCGGTTTCTGCACTGATTTCAAACTGAGGTTTTGGGAGTTTTTAATAGCGTTTCAGGGAGCAGTTCGGGTGGGGGGCGGATCGGGAAGCGCTGAGTCGCACCGTCACAGGAACGGTCCCTGTAGCAATGTATGAGATTGTTCATGTCGGCAGATACTCACGGCCAAATCCGTGGGCCGAACTGCCCCGGTGTGAACCCTCCCTTAGATGGGGCTGACAAGTATAGGGAATTCCTTTTACTTCTTCAGACTCCTGGCGATAGGAAAGAATGCTTGAATTATCTATCCACACTAAACAGTGCGGATGGGGGAATCTCCTGTTGGGCTATTGAGAAGGAAGGGTGCCAACAGGGCAATACACTGCAGCAAGAATCAGTTGAAATTTGAGCAGTATATTCCCAAGGCAAAGAGCAAAGCAAAGTAACACTTTGCAGCCAATCAGATTCAGATACACTACATGGTCGCTGAGGGTTTCTGCACGGCCTATGCATCTCTCTGCCTTACTCAGTAAGGCTAAATGGCTTTAATAGAATGTATCCAGCATCCCTGTGACTATCCTAAGTAGCTACAGATAGTAACACTTGTTAGCATTGATTCCTCTTTAAAATAGAGGAATTAACACGTTTAGACAATTTTACATGGCTCCTTAAGCTGCTGGGGAAAAACATTTACTGCAAGAGAGAGCTGCAGCCTAAATTTGTCAAGCTGCTACAATCTATAAGCAGTGCAGAGGCCCTGTACGAATGCTATTTTATGGAGTCTACATCCAGGTACAATTTAACAGATAAGCTACAGGGAAAATTCCGAGAGCACCAGAAAAATTTCAAATCCTCATTTGTATCTGTATTGTAACAAATGTGCCAAACTCTTTAAGGCATAACCAGGTATGATCTTCACATTGTAAAACACCAGATGTATTAGGGATAGAAACAAATTCTACAAGAAGAAACATTTGACTTCACTAGAATATTGTTAATGGGTTTTGTGAACTCATCACAGGCCAAGAACATTAACTGTTACATAGCAGCAAATACATCTACTATTGGGACGTGATTTACTAAAGTGCAAAGCCAGGTGGAGAGCAAGAAAGTGAGTCTTCATTTACATCACACATCCAAGCACTGGAAAAAGAAGCTCTATTTGATTTTAATTCCTCTGTTAAAGTGATAAATCAAAGCTGGGTAAAATTAAAGTAATGTCAAAGTCAAAATGTTTTTTAAGCTATTTCAAATGCAACGGATGCTGCTCTTTGATGGTTAAAGGTTTAAGTTTCCTGCAGAATCAACTGGTCCCGAGCACTGGTTCTGATATCCTGTTTTAGGGCAGCTCTTTTCCCTTGCAGGGTCCTATGGAGCCACCCTTGTGTGTGCTTGTAAGCTGTGTGTCTCCACAAACACACAGGCACAGCAAGGCAAGACAGTCCCCTTCTCCCTGCTTCCCTCTCCTGCTTTCTCCTTCCTTCTCTCTTCTCTAAGTTAGTAGATAGACGGATGCTGGAGTCTGCTCTGTACAGGACAGGAAGTTCAGGGATGCCAAGCTGAGAGATTTGGAGCCAACTGTTTGTGAACATGATTGCTGTAATTGATTGAGCAGAAATGTAAAGAAATACTTTGCTGGGTAATTTATTTTTGTTTGATCTGGATTCATTATTGAAAAAAAAGATTGAGAGTTTAATACTACTTTAAGTTTGCTAGGCTTGTACAGGGCATGTGCATATGACAGGGTGACAACATAGGAGCACATGTGGGAGACAGGTGTCACCCAACAACAGGAAGTGCCTAACAAGGACCTGCATGGAAAGTTTGACAGGTATATTAACCTCCCCGGCAGTATTCCCGAGTGTGGCTCGGGGTTAATATTCAGTACCAAGAGCGGTAACCCCAAGCCACACTTGGGATTGTGCAAAAGTGTCACTTACCTTGTCCCTGCTAGCCCGCAGTGTCCTCTGCTGTGTTCGCCCGGCCGATGCCGGCATTCGGCTTTCAGTTTAGTTTTTGGGCGTCACAGCGGGGGGCAGAGCCGGCGGCAAATTCAAAAGTGCAAACATGACATTTACACAGAATACACACAATACAATGTAATCTGCTATAATTACATATATTTGTCAAACTATTTCACTTCAATTTTGTCCCTAGAGCTTTGCCCAGTGCCCTGCCTGCACTTTTACTGTACTCTATTGACTGTGGTACGGATCAGGCAGCGCCCCCAGAATTCCCATTTACTGGACCATTTTTTTTATTATCATATTATATTTTTTTATAATTATGTATTATATTATAATGTCTTATAATTATTTATAATTATTTGTTACATTATAATTTATGATTTTGTGTTTGAAACTTTATCATACCCGGGATATCTACTGGACTCTTGTTTGGACAGATTTAGTGAGTTATTCCTAAGATTTACTAAGAATTACAGGCCTACAATATAAAACAACAAATTGCCATGAAAAACAATGTACCGCTTTGGCATGCTAAAATCCTGCAGAATCATACCGCCAGGGAGGTTAAGGCTGCACTCCAGACACAAAAACTTTAAAAAATGTAAATATATTCCTCATTAGCCACAAAAGGATATAAATCTGCTTTATGTGTACCAAATGCCTTTGTAAACCAGATAGTGCTTTGTAAAAGTAGTGGTGACATTATAACTGTGCTATACATAGCCTGTACAGAGAGCGGAGCTATGAGAGGGACCCAACAGGTTCCACCCACTACAGGTTGTCTGCACAAAACTACAGGAGAGGGCGGATACAAGATCAGTCACCTTGCACAAGGAAAGAGCAGCTGTGACCAGTCTTTATTACAGGAAGCTCCTGCACAAAGTTTCACTCTGGATTACTGGCACTGATCTGGAAGAAATGCACAAAGCTCACCAAGATTCAAGCAAGCATAAACTTGCCTCTTGTATTTAGACGATATTTGCTTAGCACCAACTTTCATGAAAGCTGCAGATTTAAAAAGACTGAAAATACAATAATGTTAAATCTTTAATGAAAGTTTAGTGACTGGGTTTGGATCTACTTTAAATGCCCTTTACTGCTCTTTATCTTAATGTACACATTAGTAAATCAGGTCAAGTACCAGACCATGAGACACTACACCACAAATCACATTCAAACAAGACCTCACTTTATAATCTGATTGGTGTGTATGGGGGATCACTTCAGTTCTTAGTAAGGACATTTAATACATTTGGCCCGGCGTAGCTGTACTGTCTGGGGTACTCAATGAAAAAATGTTCTGTTGATAGCGTAGGTTGGAAAATCTGACTGGCTGCCATGGAACAGATATCTTTCCTTCCAGTTTTTTTCAATCAGACCCACTGTTTGCTATGGTGTCTGTCAAAATATCTTCATGTTTGTATATGTAGGTGTTAATTAAGTTAACACTGCTGCTGACCATGTACTATATGATTGTAGAATCTCCTTTAGATTTATCAACAACTATAAGAGCTCATGCAAACGGGTGACTGAACCCAAACAACATTCACTGTAATCTATATCCCCTGCCAGGGAGCCAAGAGTGCTGTGTACAGCCTACCTTCATTGGCTCTATGTCGCTGTATGTCCGTATATGCTGCTACTTGCATAAAGTCCCATAAAACCTTCACCCAGGGATGTACTTCCATATGCATACGTGGCTGTACACAAGTACCCCTACACACAGCAGCACACAGCCTTTGATGGCTATGGTGGCTCCTGGCAGGGGTGGGGAGGGGAGGACACTTGCATTTACATTGTATTGGCTCAGCCATCCAAATGTGTAAACGCCCTAAACTGCAATAGATATAAACTAAACACATTGTTTAGATAGGCCCTTGTACTACATAGTGGTTGGCGTACGCAGACTATTGCATTAGGGTGTACACACACACATAATCATCCCATCTCTTCAACTATCCCTTACCTCTTCCAACAGGGGTGCAGTAATGAAGCAGGGAGTCTGGCAGATGGTCATGTGACCACCCGCCTGGCTTTCTGATTGGATAGGAAGCCTGGGAAGCCAGAGGCCACGATCACGCTCCTCGTAGATTTCCAGGCACCAAGGACTGTGGCTGTTATGTGAGGAATATAAGTGGCAAGAGCTGCTGCTTTCTATATCGCTGAACCAGTCACAGAGAGAACTTTTTGATCCTCTCCACTCCACCATTTTAACAAAAATTTATCTTGTGTATCACTCGGCTGTAGATCCTTAAATCCTCTCTGAATTGATGCTGACACAGTCCTTCCTTCTGGAGGGTGGACACTTTTGTTCCCCATGGTCCATGTGTGTGTTGTAAAGTAGCTACCTCTACAAGCTCACTACCATGATGGACTACAGTCTCATGTTTAGTTTACTAATTTGTATTGAGATTGTAGTCCATCACGGGAGTGTACTTGGGGAGGTGGCTGCTTTACAACACACGCAAGGACCACGGGGAACAAAAGTAGCCACTCTCCAGAAGGAAGGTCAGTTGCAGCACCAATTCAGAGATAATTTGACATCTACAGCCGAGTGATACACACATAAGATGCATTTTTGTTCATATTTATGGTACTTGAATGCATTTTAAAGATTTAACTCCTGAGTTTTGTGTCCCTTTAAGCAAATGAGCACTCAAACTACAAAAAGCTGACATCTGATTGGTCGATTAAGTTATACCATACCAATGCTGTCTCTTTATTCCTCCATAAAAACTCTTAAGTCTCCAACAACTTGGGTCAACCGGCACTTGTTGAAATACAGCCATCAATGATCAGAAAAAGATGGAGATCTTTGGAGCCGACATCCAAAATGTTGTAAGAAATCCGCGGAGAGGCCATGCCTGACATAAAATCCACTTTATGGCTGTGTTAACTTTTGTTGCTAGGGCAAAACAATGCTAGCAGTGGTGTGAAAGGGAAAAAATGCTCCAGCCAGCTGTGTTGTTCACAGTCGGGTAATTCCTCTATAGCTATGAATGGATGTGGGGCCAGTAGCCTGTTGTGGCCAAGGACAGAATGATGGATGATCTACACACTGTGCCCAAGTTGAGGAAGAAAGGCAGAAGTTCACTGCGCTGCTGTTAAAATGCTAATATGGGTTAGTTCACAAAGGAGCGATGAAACAGGAAAGTTAGAAGGAACTGACACACCTCATGTTATGTGTGTACATTGGTCACTTGAGGCTGTTCATACCTACACATCAGTCTGCTGGAAGTGACACAATTCACTGGTCTTCCTGTTTGAATAAAGTAAATCAACTTATTATTAGCTGCACTGAGCCTTGTGCGAATGACACTGAATATATACCATGACATGCCTCCCGCAGATTCTGGAATTGGCATTGGACCGTAAAAATATGATTTTCCTCCAACATTTCTCAGCTACAAGGGAGAAAAAAATCCTGAACACAATCTCCTCTGAAGCTGAAATTGGCAGCTATTCTCAGAGCAAGTAAGAACTTAATTTAATGGCTTACACGGATTTCTGACTGTAACCGTAATGGCTTACCTAATGTATGAAAACAGATCATCTGTCCTAGCAGATTCATGCAAAGCACTCGCTGTTTTAATTACACACATTTTACTACTTGCTTGAGAAAATATTAATATATCGTTCAGTAAATACGTCTCCGATGTCATAATTAAACCGCTGTGCTTTTTCGATCATTTTTTAAATAAAAAGAGTGTTCTGTAAAGATGGGGTAAAAAAGAAAAGTCAAGGCGTCGGCCAAAGCAACAAATCAAATGGTCCCTTACATTTCCAAACCAAGCATAGAATGAAGGGCAATTGGCTTCTTCTCCTAACATCTTAAAGCATGAGCGAACCTAATGGTGGCCACAGACGTGTCGATAAAAAGAAATGATCGTGTACAATTCGATGGAAACGGCACGCCATCGTCTGCTGGACATGGCCGTTTGGATTTATATAATTCGATCATGGCAGTCAGATCAAAATCAGTCGAAAGTAATCGATCGTTAGATTTTCAACCCATTTTAAACTTCCGAACGGTCTATTTTGGAGATCGAACATGTAGTTTATATAATGCGATTGATCGCTTACGGTCAGCTTTTGAGACAAATTGATGGAAACCTGCCTTTACGTTTGTGTTGCGTCGATCAAAAGGTACTCTTCGGTCTCCTGATCACAATTGACATACATTTTATCGATCATGTATATGTCAACACATCTGTTGCCACTATTGGATGCAACCTGCATTAACACTCAGTAAACAAAGGATGAATTCTGACTGATTGACAATGGGTTTTGGCGGTTTTACAGAATCCCTATCAATGTAAATTCTGTAGGTAAGTAGAGGAAGGTCTGATCGTTTTTCAGATGCATGCTGTTTGGCCAGAGATGCCTTCTTTACTGTATGGGAGAGGAATGACATATCCGCTGCTGATATAACTGCATCACCTGTTGTGGATGATGACAGTCATACCACGCTGTGCATGAGTGCAATCTACTTTCTCCGGAACAGCAAGGCATGACCTCACAAGCCCTAATATATACAGTGCTAATTAGATTTGTTGGAGGTCACACAATTATGTGTCATTGTGGAATCACTCTATTACATTTATAAGGTTCTTTTTTAATATTGCCTGAAGGGAACTCGTTTATTCACGTCTGATTCATATGTATCAGTAGGGACACATTCTGCCTGACTACTACAGGAGTAATTTCTTACCTAGCCTTGTTCACTTGCATTACCTATCAGGGCAAAACAGATGTCTCCTTTTTTTATATCCCCCTAACCCTGACTGGGTATTTCAAGTGACAATTACTGCTTTAGCAACTTAGCAGCAAATGGGTTAGTTATCTTTCTACAGATCTTTACACTATACAGCTAGCAACTCCCAGCAGCTTCACCAATAGGAGTTGTAGTTCGCAAGTGTTTTTAAACATCTTATCATATCATATTTGTAATAATAATAAACTTAGAGTCAATTTTGGAGAGGAAAACACTGTTTTAATTACATGCTAGACCAGGTAGCAATTGTTTTTTTTTCCTCTGTTTTTCCTTGCATTTCCTCTGTGTATAATTAATTGTATGCCACATATATTGTTGCATAAATATGACAAATTTGACAATGCCTTGAAAAGTGTTCTCATTTATTTAAGCTGGTATAATTAGATGCCTGAAGTATGCAATTAGATATGAATGACAGGGCACATTCATCTTTCTGTAAATTTCCTTGGCGCAAGGTAAATGTTTACAGGTAGCATTGTCATCCACCGGTGCGGCTTGGAGGATGTCCATTAGGTATATAGTTACGTCTACCACATGAATTCCTAGCCAGGGGCAAGAGGAGCATGGTAAAAATAAACTTTTGTTTCTAACCTCACAAAAGAAACGCCTCGTCCTGGGCTTTAAACATCTTCAGCAGAGCATTAAAAGCTACAGGACACATTCTAAACAGGCTTGTGCTTGCTAATTACTAATAGCTAGGCGAAACAATAGCCAGCCATCACTTATTTTACCAAGAGCAGTAGTAGATATCTGGAACCAACTACCAGCAATATAGCAGAAAAAAACAACAAGATAGAAGGAAAAAGAAAAATATAGTGGGAAAAACAATAATATAGCAGAAAAAAACAACAACACAGCAGGACAAAGAACAATATAGTAGGAAAAACGATAATATAGCAAGATAAAAACAACAACATAGCAGGAACAAAACAACAATAATCAACTTTAAACCCACCTAGCATAAACAAACATCTGCCCTTAGGCAAAAGCAAAAGAAATATGTTTCAATGTTTTTATTAGCCTTTGAAAACAGAACATCAGGTGCCAACCCCATGCAAATAAGAACACAGGGATTAGAATCATATCAATAAACCAGGGCTAAAAGTAAAGACACTTTGATTCCGTAGCTATCTGAGGTGTTAGGGAGCATATTCTAATTAGCAAAATATAGTCACAGAAACATTATGTGCTGGAGGAACAACCTGAGCAAAATCAAACCTAATATTGCCAATGACTCATATACATAAAACGATACAGACTAAAAGGCAAAGCAAACATGAAGATCAGAAGGATGTCTTGGTCTTGCCTGCTGCCATCAACACATTGTTCCTCTTAATTTACAATAGCTCAATAGAGTTGGGTCTTTGCTAACCCACCCATGTTGCTGTTCAAATAAAAAAAAAATCAATATATTCCTATTTCATGGATACTTTTTCATAAAGAATGCATGATATAGTCATAGATTCATATCAGATAGAATACTGATCTCATAGAATGTGGACACACTCTGCAAGGCACCCATGTCACCATAGGCATTCATCTAGTTATTTCTGCACAATAAAAGCAGGACAGCAACAGATCACAGGCCATGCTGGGCTTCGTAGTTCCAGCAAATGGCAACCCCCCTAAAAAAAAAAGGAGCCAGATCCAGCAGAGCAAGTGCCTATTGCAGTCCAGCCCTCCACTTTGAGCTCCGAGGTGTGGTTTCAATAGGTGGTGCACTGCACTAAAGCAGATTTTCCGTCCAGGATTTCTATAGCAGAGATTTAATCCTCGCACAGCCTGGGTGACCTTTTCAGCTGCGATCGGGCTTTTGGACATCAGATCTTTAACCCTTCGCCCGATCACACTCGGAATCGTCCACACCGAGAAATAAAAAAAAAAGTTTCTCCTGTCCCCAGCCCTGCAGATAACAGTGATCGGAGCCTCTCCTATTTGTTTCCATGCATAATTGATATTCACAATGAAATCGAAGCCGCTTGCCTGGGAGGATTCGGGTGCACGGTGCCAGG
>NW_017307962.1:121476-122059 GCF_000935625.1 Nanorana parkeri | reverse complement strand
GGGGGGGAGGATACAAAAAAATACAAAATGCCAGCAATGCACAAGATCAGCACACTAATACGACAACTGCACGATCCGTCTCCATTCATTAATAATAAACATCACATGTATTTGCCACAACTTGCTAACAATGCGATCGCGGTGCTGTGCGATGGAAGATTCGCATGAAGTCAATAGTGAGTGAACAGGTAGATCACACAGGCACAGATATAGTATAATGGGAACTTACCTATAGAAAACTACTTGTTTGGGGGGATCGCTCACTGGAGCTACTTTCCCATTGCCGAGCACACAGTGGTATCCATCTAAGTTTGCAGGGTCAGCTCCTCGCTGTAGTCCATAAAGGCAGGATTCCCATCCAGGGGTAGGTAGAGTTCCCAGGGACAATCCACAAGGGGAGCTTTATTTATTATAGATACGTCTGCACATCCCAGTGTCCTATAGACCAGCACTGTCTTGAGGCCCAGCTGTAAGCTTTCTGATCTTCAAAGCTCCAGCTTGATCAAATGGCAGGGAGACAGTGGACTGCCCTAACCCCCCCAGCCTACACCAGCACCTCCCCCTGCACACTCCCATCATCACC
>NW_017307962.1:84247-121423 GCF_000935625.1 Nanorana parkeri | reverse complement strand
CCCCTTATCCTTCCTCCTCTCCCCTCCTCCCCATCCCCAACACACGCAGCTCAGCTCCCACTACAACTAGTCCCAATCACTTCCATGCACAACGATCGTGGCTTGCAGAAACTTTGCCCCTGCCAGCGAGTGCCCAGGCTGGCAATGGCATCAGTGGTGCCCAGGCTGCAGACTGGCACTGCTGCTCGATCTGCTTTGCTTTCCCTACCCAGCCGCTTACCTCTTAAGGGAAACCGATCTGCTATTCTTCTTGCTGCTGTTGCTTCCTTCATAGGATAGTAAAGTCACTAGAAGCCTGCCAGCAGCAGCAGCAGCAGCAGGGCAAGCCAGGAGAAAAACAAACTGAGAGAAGGCAAACGGTGTAATTCGATCCATCTCTAAGTCAATCCATCAAAAGATCACTAGGCTGCTTACCAATAAGCCAGCGCCAGGGAAGGGATCCACCCCCAGCCCTGTGATCCTGCAGCACACATGTAGATTTGGGCTGTCCTCCTAGGTCTATTTCTTCCTCTGGATGGATGTGTGTCTATTGCTAATGCTGGAAACTCTTGGTGACCCTTCAGTGGCCTCTCATCTCATCACCAACCTCCCCCCCCAGTAAGACACTCCAGCTAGAACAGTGCCCAGCTGAATATTAAGACAGTCAGTTCTCTTTTGCTCATTATCCCCATCTTATTACAGACATCCTGAAGACAGATCATCTTCCTCTCTCTGCACCACAATCTCAGCAAAGTTCATTCTTAGTTTTCTTTGGCAGAAGAAACACGTTATACTTAGCAGGAGAAAAAGCAATCAGCGGAGGTGCTTCGTCCACCCCCCCCAACCTTTTAAATTGAACACGCAGATTCTCATTTATTTTTTGAACTGATCTAGACCAGCACAATGTCATTTGCCGCGCTAATAGGAGGCCTGATTTACTGACATCTGCGCATGCAAAGCGTTTTGCAACAAAATAAGATGCTAAGGGGATCGTTTGTCTGCTACGCGATCTGTGGGATGAATTCAATCGAAAACACGTCGACGTTATTGCCTCAGGGAATAGTTTTCGCAGCGTGGGATATAGTATAGATATGAAAGAGTTATAGGTAAACATAGGGTGACAGTGCTATAACTTATGTACTGCATACTGCTAATTATTACATTATTCAAGTTATTTGTACCACTGAGAGTTTTTTAGTACCTTAACTATCAACAATACTGGACCTTATGTGTGTATCACTTGGATGTAGATCCTCAAATCATCTCTGCATTGGTGCTGACACTGTCCTTCCTTCTGGAGAGTGGCTACTTTTGTTCCCCATGGTCCCTGTGTGTGTTGTAAAGTAGCCACCACTCCAAGCTCACTCCCGTGATGGACTATAACTTCAATACAAATTAGTAAACTAAACATGAGATTGTAGTCCCTCACGGGAGTGAGCTTGGAGCAGTGGCTACTTTACAACACACACGGGGACCATGGGGAACTAATTTCAGCCAATCCCTGTGAATGGACCAAAATTCGAGCTGTAGCAGACACAGTTGACTCCACAAACTTTGATTGTGAAATCAAAGGAGCCAGGGGGTGGGTTGGGGTGCTTGCATAGAGTATTCAGTAGGAGAGGTTCCTCTGTCCACAGTGTTTAGCATGAATGGGGCAATCAAGCAGTTTTCTCTAATTTTAGAGGCAAATAGGCCGTTCATTTAGGCTGTTCATTTTTCAAGTGCATTTTCCCTTCACAGTGAATGTGGTGAGTGGTGAAAATGTCCTTTGCAAAGAATACCCAATCATGTGCAAGATAAAAAAAATATGTTTTTGCTTGCGTATAATTCGATGATGGAAGTCAGCAGAGCTTTACCTCATTCACTCAGCTAAGGGGAATTCCCTTGCAAAATGAACAACCTATTTGCCATCAGTAAATCAACCCCAATGACTCATAAGTAGTGATGCAAGAGGGTTAGCATGACCCCCTCTACAGAATGAGAAGTTAATGGCAATCTCCATGTTCATACCAGGAAAAGTTTCCAATAAACCAATTTGTCAACATTTACATAGAGGGGCCCTTTATTCCAGCTCTATTCATATAGTACATTAACAAGCTAATTCTGTAAAGTACTGGAAAGCGCAATGGTAGTGTACCAAGTGCAGTAAGCCAGAGCAAGCAGTATGGAATCATCTAATAACTGTAACACTGAATGTGTGACAGTAAACTACAAGCTGATTCGAGATTTGGGTTAATGCACCTTGTTCCTGGAACTATCCTAGTAAATAGGCCCATATACTGTGTAGCTCTGCAAAGAAGCATCTTGATGCCCGTAGGTCTGTGTACTTGTCAAATTTGACCATGTACAGTAATGATCAAAAATGAAAGATTGCGCAGACCTTAAGGGAGGCTGTTATACATTGGCCTCATAGGCTGTGCAACCTCTGTCCAGTCACATCAATTGTCCCATGCCTTTGATATCTAGCAATTACCAAGTAGATGTAAGTCAGCATCAGAAAGACTTGTCAGTATACACTAAGTAAATATGAAGAAATATGACGTAAAACAATCTCCTCATATTCGACTGCTATATAAGTGCCTGATATCCACACGCTATGTGACCAGCATCTCTTATGGCACTTGGTATAGGGTTACCACCTGAGTGATAGTCAGCATCTTCAAAATATGCTCCTTAGTTTTTGCAGAATGGTTGAAAATGTATTCAATCACTGAACCATTTTGAACAATAAAGAACTGAAATACTGAGCAATGTCCAGGTATTAACGAGACATTACTTAGGTATATCATATGTTTACATCTTTCTTAGTGCACTCAATTCTTAATCATAGCTTTTTTTTTAAATAGAATTCAAAGATAAGCCCAGCCAAAATGTTTAATTTTTAACTTTGGATAGAGTAGGGAAAGTTTAGAAACATTCAATTGTCGGTGTCAGTCTATTCCTCTGTTCTCGTCAATGAGATTCCCCTCCACTTCCTGTTATGGTAACACAAAAGGAAGTTAAGAAATCTAATTGGAGACAAAAGCAGCAAAAGCAAAAATGGACAAAGGTCTGAATACCTGCTTTTTGTTGTCTGTCTCCAATAAGATTTCTTTACTCCTTGTCCTAGTGATGCAGCAGAAAGTGAAGGTGCATCTACCCAATGGGCAAAGATTCTAACCTTTCCCTGCCTTGTACAGAAAAAAACAGTTTTTCCTTTCCTGTTCCCATATAGGGACCCTTCCCCAAACAGCATTTACTTGTCTTTCCTCGTATTGCAACATTCATCTGCAAGGACTGGGGAAGTAATCCTCTGTGTAAGCTCCAAACCAACGTGTTTGAGCTTACACAGGGGTATGGACTCCTTCCCTGGCACCATGTGATAGTGAACAAAGGAAAATTAACTACCTCCTTCATTCTTACCTATAATAATCACCATTTGTACAGCTTCCTCTCCTGAAAAGTATCCAGGTACTCTCATGTCATTGCACACTGTGAGCTTTAAACAATGTGCACTAGGAATTGCTTTTTACCCGAAAGCTCCCATCTAACCTGGCCAATGTAGCTGTATTAATTAAATTTATTCTTTCCTAGAAGCATATGCTTGACTTCTTTTCTCTCTCCCTCTGCTATGTTCAGCTAGTGAGCGCAAAATAAAGTCTTGTGTAAACTAAGAGTCGAGCTTATACTGAGGTATGGACTGACTGTATGACTCCCCTGATTGGCCTACTAGCACAACACAGGGCTTCCTTTTTTTTTTGCTACCAGTAGCTGAAGGCAGCAGCAGGGAAGGGTACTTAGGTAAGTATATGCTGCGGTTAGTATTAAAGCAAACCTTCCTTTAGGATTCAAACACTAGAGAAAGCCTATGCAAAATATTCCCTTTGCCTCTGTCTGCTTTAAGTACTGATAATATCTCCTGAAAAAATGGCATCCATTGGTAGTGCTAGACATGGGCTCCATCAGTGGCGTAACAATCGCCATAGCGACCCAGGTGGCCGCTATGGGGCCCGGGGCACAGGGGGGCCCGGCCAGATGCCGTGCGGGCTGCCTGGGTCGCTATGGCATCTTATGCTGGTGGCTTTCACTGGCGGCTGTGAGAAGAATGCGCTGCTGTTCAGATCACTGACAGTGATCGGTGCAGCAACTTGTTCTTCTCACAGCCGCTGTGGAGTTAATGAGAGGCAGCAGCGGCGGTGAGGCAGGCTGGACCCTGCAGTGGAGGAGGAGGCTGGGCCCGTGGTCAGCAGCAGAGGAGGGGGCGGGGCCCGCTTATGGAGAAGAAGGCGGGCCCGGCAACGAAGGAGGAGGCGGGGCCCATCAGCGATCGAGGAGGCGGACAGGTAAGGAGTGTGACCAGCCACCCGAGGGTCTATGGTGGGCTCTGCAGGGTCACCCTCATGTGGGCTGCGTGGGATCTCAACTGGGCTCTGCAAGGGGCATAACTAGAAGTCACAGGGCCCCATACAAAATTTTGCTATGGGGCCCTGTGATTTCTAGTTACGCCCCTGGGTTCCATACTAATGGTTTTACATATAAAAACTAAATGTTCCTTGAGTTCATCAACCTATCAATACAACACTAAATTATAGCAAACTCCTTTTGTGTACAGTGAAGCCAAAAGTTGCCTGGGTGAAATAGAAGAGCCATAACAAGTTTGTAAATTTCACAGTAACAGCGAGATTCTATTTCTTTCTTAAGCTGGCCATAGACATCATTTTGTGGTCAGATGTCAGGTCAGACGTGTGGTTATGGTCTGATCATCTACATTCTCTGTAAAGAACCTGTGGAATATGTGTATGTTCAGGTCACCTAATCATTATAGTAATGCCTATAATGTGTGTCTGGAGAGGTGGTTGGGGGTGAGAAAGCCAAACATATACCTATGGGATAAGAAGATAACCCCCATAGGGATGTACTCCTTGGGAATCAGTCAAACAAACTTTGAAAAAATATATAACAGTTTATTATTTTAATAAACTGTTATACATTTTTACAACGTTTGTTTGACTGATTCCCGAGGAGTACATCCCTATGGGGGTTATCTTCTTATTTGCTATACATTATTTGGGTTTAATACCCCTTGGTTATTATTCTGATTAGATTTTTGAAGCATTAGTAAACTTTGAGAGCTTTGACCACTTTGGTTCACCTCCTGGTATATGGGGACCCCCTATTATATATTTGTTGATATCTGCTACTGACTGCTGGTAACTATAGAAAGGAGGACCATTGATGATTCAGCCAAAATCAGCTCATGTGCATGGCTATCTGAGCCAAAACATAAAATTTTTCCAAAAATAAACAGTTAGTATTTGTTAAACAACCCAACGGAACAGTTAAATAGTTCCAGTGTTTTGTAAACAGAGGAATATAATTAGCATAAGGCACAGTGGGCCTGTGTCTGTAGAGAAGGGCAGGGTCTCCATTTAGATATGCCCTAAGGGTATGTCTAGGGCCCTACACTCTTAAAGCAAATGATAAACATTCCACTCCCATCAACACTACAATTTAAATGACAAACCAGATGGAACATTATGCGAAAACCAATTTACTATGTATATATTTTTGAATATGGACCTTAAAGAAAGCGTGCTCAGGTATAATAGCAAAACAATAAACGTGTAATATTCAAGAAAACCATTTATAAATGTAACTCCCTGCATATCAATCATTAGCAGGGTAGATCATTAGCTAAAAATAAATCTCAGTATACTTTTAGTCTTGCTGTTTGGACCCTTTATAGACATACAAGGGCAGTTAATAGTGCATGCATGACTTCCAGAGGCATATCAGCAGGTCAATCCCTAAACATTTACTCTTATGTTATGTATATGTAAGTGAATGGACAGGGGAAGAGGGATGAATGGGCAGACAGCATCAAGCACTGGCTTATTTCAGAGAAAAATCGTTATCTCAATGTTGTCCAATTGGTTAGCCAGGGGGGGGGGGTCTGCTGATACTGCCATAGACCATAGAGACCATAGAGTTCGTCATCTGACCTGGCCGGGTTG
The DNA here is from genome assembly GCF_000935625.1 of Nanorana parkeri. Classification (NCBI taxonomy): domain Eukaryota; kingdom Metazoa; phylum Chordata; class Amphibia; order Anura; family Dicroglossidae; genus Nanorana; species Nanorana parkeri. The sequence continues at coordinate 115,451 of NW_017307962.1, read as the reverse complement.
AGGAAGGAGATCTCATGTCTTTTATCATCTTTACATGTAGACTCGAGATTTGTTCCCTTTGGTATAAGCAACTGAACTATCTTAATATTGCAGAGTATTACTATTTAGGTTAAAGTTAAAAAGAACTTCAGCACATAGCGTGCTATGTGTTAAGCTGCCATTCACCACTGTTATTACATATTGTTCCTGGAATTAAACCATAGGTGGTGCAGAGACAATGAATGTGCTCTGAATGTATGAACCTGCACTGTAGTGAACTTTAGTCAAAACAAATTGATTGATCAATAAACTTACCCATGTGACAGCGCTAAATCTTTACAAGCAGCTAAGCGAGTCACAAAAGCACAGTAACTCAAATGAATGAACAGTAAAAGAACACCTTGAAGAAACAATATTTTTTTTTATGAGAATACTTGAAATACATTGAATACTCTGTTAAAAAAAGTTGTAACCTTGTACTTTTCAGGTATGTTGTTGCAGTTTTCTGCTAGTAGTTATGTGTCTCTTAAAGGGTTAGTCCATTGAATAACTTTATTTTAGATTTTGTCAGCTATCATAGTAAGAACTCCTTTAATACTCTCTTATGTCTCTTAAAGAGTGTCCATTACCAAGCCAATCCAGCTTCTGGTTGATCCTTTCCTTTAATGAGGAGAGACACATGGTAACCGCACATGTCAAGCAAGTTGTATGATGAGCCCGCATTATTGAGGGCATTGTTGGTGAGGGCTACAAATTTAAATTGAATCCTACAAGCTATATGGAGTCAGCTGCATTCATGATTGTCTGGAGGAGTGCCATCTAAGGCCCGGTCCACACCTGGGCGTTTTGTAGCGCGTTCCTACCCGCTGCAAAACGCTCAAACACCGAAATCCCATTATTTCCTATGGGTATGGTTCACACCTGGCCGTATTACAGCGCTACAAAACGCCCTACGCCCAAAGAAGTACAGGAGATTCTTTGGGGCATATTTGCCGCGCGTATCCATTGGGATACAGCCAGGTAGCCCTCGGAAACGCGCGTTTGTCGCACTTTTTTTTTTACCGACAACCGCGCATATTCGATACGCCTAGGTGTGAACCCAGCCTAAGTGGTAAGCCTTGGATAAGTCTGCTGGTCAAAACCTCACACTAATCCAAATGGGGTATGATTAGAGCAATATTATATATTTTAGTAGTTTAAATTTAATATATAGTCTTTTCAGTTAACTTTAGACGTATGTGTAAAGGAAATCAACCTGTAGGTACTTATACCTACATATACAGTATTTATACTGTATATATATATAAAAAAAATATAGAGGGTGCCAACAAAATGTATACACATTTTAAGAAAGGAAAAACTGTATGAAAATTGTAATACTCCATATATACTGATAATAAAAGATGAATACAAGTCATGTTTGACTTGTGCAATTACAAGAGGTGCTCAAAGTGGTTACCATCAGCATCCAGACACTTCTGATTACGGCAAACTACAGCTTGAGCAACGTTGACTAAAGTGTCCACTTGTATTGCTGTGCATGCCATTTCAATTTCTTCCCTTGTCACGAATGCGTGCAATTTCTAGGTGTTTTGGAGGTTCTGCTGCATATTCACACCTCCATTGTCATTGTACTTCCACAATGATCTCGAATTTCAAATACCACTTCAAAATGGTCTTGCGCTCCTCGAACCACAACCGTGCTTCCACCATTTTCTTTGACTGTCCTGCCTGCCGCATGATGACGCTAATGTTGGACAGGAAGGAGCCATCCCCAAACTGTTCCCACAAAGTTGGGAGCATGAAATTGTCCAAAATGTCTTGGTATGCTGATGTCTTAAAAGTTTCCTTCACTGGATCTAAGGGGCCAAGCCCAACATCTGAGAAACAACCCCACGCCATAATCCCCCCTCCACCAAACTTTACACTTGGCACAATGCAGTCAGGCAAGTACCGTTCTCCTGGCAGCCGCCAAACCCAGACACATCCATCAGATTGCCAGGCATAGAAGCGTGATTTGTCACTCCAGAGAACATATCTCCACTTCTCTAGAGTCCAGTGGCGGCGTGCTTTACACCACTGCATCCGATGCTTTGCATTGCACTTGGTGATGTAAGGCTTGGATGCAGCTGCTCGGCCATGGAAAACCATTCCATGAAGCTCTCTACGCACTGTTGCTGTGCCAATCTGAAGGCCACACGAAGTTTGGAGGTCTGTAGCTATTGACTCTACAGATAGTTGGCGACTTCTGCGCACTGTGCGCTTCAGCATGCGCTGACCCCGCTCTGTCATTTTACGTGGCCTACCACTTCGTGGCTGAGTTGCTGTTTTTCCCAGTTGCTTCCACTTTGTTATAATACCACTAACAGTTGACTGTGGAATATTTAGTAGCCAGGAAATTTCATGGAACACCTGAATCCAATGATTTGGAGTGGTGTCCCAATACTTTTGGCAATTGAATATAGTGTATATACACATGGGGGATTGGGACACAAATAGTCAGACTCTGTTTCTTGCTTTACTGCTCCTATTGTCATTGTACAAGAGAGTAATTGCACTGAGCCACTGAGAAATACCTTTAGTGAGATTCTTAGTGAATGGCGCACATAAAAAAGCATGGTGTCCTGTTTCCTGTGTGGTGTCCTGTGCATTGTGTTGTGAAAAAAATGCTGCCTGCTCCAATTTTGAGTGCTGTTTAACGCACTGGAACGCAGAGGACAATACGCTGTCCTTGTCCTATATGGTAGGTAAGAATGTGAGATGTTTGATTCAGATTAGTTGATAGTAGAGTTTTGGTAAGTGACCCCTGCACAATGAGATTGTTGGCAGGGAGGGAGAGACTATACACTTTGTTCAGTGTAAAAGATTTCAGGTATTTGTTAGTAGGGGTAAATATTACCAGTTGTTTTTTCCATACATTGAGTTGAGTGTGGAGGGAGACCATTATTGGAGAAGACACACTTAGTAGTTTTAAGCTGGCCATACACCAGTAATATTTTGGAACGTTTGTTCGATTTTCTAATAGATAAAGGGGTTCAATTCAACGATTGTTTTCAACCATAGTGACTGGATGCAAATTTTTTTTCAGACAAACAAAATTCTTAAATTCTGTGGTTTTTAATCAGGTAACTATACAAAGTGGAGGGAGACAAAACTGTTTCAATACAATTTCAATACAGGAAGATTAGGAGGGCCTAAAGGTGGACTGAGTAAGAGATAGGCGGAGAGATTGGGGTAGGGAGTTCCAGAGGACAGGAGACACCCTTGAGAAGTCATGGAGGCAAGCATGGGAGGAGGTAACAAGAGAACTGGAGAGCATAAAATGTTGGGAGGAGCGGAGAGGACGTTTTGGGCAATATCTTGAGATGAAGTTGGAGATGTAGCTTGGGGCAGAGTTGTAGATGGTTTTCAATTATGTTGTTATTATTTTTAATACTAAGTAGGAGCCAGTGAAGAGATTGGCAGAGAGGGGAGGTGGACAATGAACGGTTGGTAAGGTGGATGAGCTGTGTTTATTTAGTTTACTATGTGATTGAGACTAGATTAGTCAATGCCTAAAGCTGGCCACCCACATCTCGAATTTTGGATGATGGAGGTGGACAATGAACGGTTGGTAAGGTGGATGAGCTGTGTATATTTAGTTTACTATGTGATTGAGACTAGATTAGTCAATACCTAAAGCTGGCCACCCACATCTCGAATTTTGGATGATTGTGGACGAAATTCAAGCTGCGGGTGGCCCTGCTGGCGCCATCTGTTTTAACAAAAGTGGCTTTTTTAATCAATGTTTGTTGAAGGAGCTGAGTGTAAAATTACTATCTGAACAGATGCATCCAATCAAATGCAGGCAACGTTCAGGTATTCAGGAGCTGCGAGAACAGCGGGCGTTCCTCTATGCCCATGCTGTCGGTCTAGCGCGGCGGGCGATGTTGTGAAGGTGGTGATAGTATTGCAAGGTGATGTGGAGAGGGATCGGGGACACTAACCCAGTTTCTTTTTGGGGGGCCAGTTTTTCCAGGCAGTCTGGAGCCGACCTTGCAATATCCCCTCACAGCTAAACCTCTTTGGGTCTTGTTTAACCTCTTACCGGCTGGGGCTGTTATACCTTCCATGTGTCCCCTCTGAGCTGCGGTGCATGTTTTTGGTGTTGTCCTAATGCTTGGCTCTTCTGGTCTTTGCGCCCAAAAATCAGAGTACCTCCTTCTCTTCTTGACAAAGCACATAGCCAAACACATGGAATATGTGGGTCACCCTCATTGGAGGGATCACAATCCCTTATACCCGGGAGGTTACCAATCATGCCATGTAAAACAAAATATAAACACAGAGAATCATGTATTTTTCAAAGCAGATGTTTCTACAATCTTTTAATGCCTTTTAATCTTGAAATAATAAAATATTACATTTTATATTTGTGTGGTCTAGTACCTTCAAAAAACCCACTACCTTTCAGTGAGTGTGATAGATGGGGGATCCAATGATTTCTCTTATTTAGCGCATGGGCTGAACTAGATAAATTTAAAAGTGTATGGCCAACATTTGACAGATAATAGAGAAATCTCCTAGTGAAGGAAATGCATTGTTATCAGAAGGCATTGAATTCACATAGAATCAATTAAATATTTGTTTCTATTTTTTTCCAGAATTTCCTTTCTCACGTCTAGTGAATATAATGTTTTCTTCTACATCATGAAAACACAAAGCAATTTTTCTCTTTTACAGAATTTTCTCATTGTAAATAACAGATGGACTTCCCTGCATCAAGTAATACGCTAGCACCAGGCAACCCAGAACTAACATCAGTAATCGAAGTAATGGAATGTACAAGTCTGAGAACTCTAAGTGCCGGTCTCTCTGGGTTCTTTCTCGCTGCAATTGGAACATTAAGGCAAGGCAAGCAGTAATGTTCGGCAGCCTCAAAGGGTCACCTAATATCCTAGCTTTTCTGTGTGCATGTGTTTGTCCTTAATCTGCAGAGTTTTGCTTTATCACAAATCCTTCTGTATTGTGCCAGTATGTGGATCACCCCTTTGTCCATGGCTATGTGGCTTCTGTACGTGGCAGCTGGGCTGTAAACTGATAACAGGTAAAAACAAAGCTGAAATGGAGGGAAGAGTAAAGAGAAAGGGTAGAGTAGTGTGGGGGAGGGGGAATGGAAGAATCGAATTGTCTAAAGGGCATAAGAGCACTGAAAGTGAGGAGGGGAATGTGTATAAGTAGAAACTTGTAGATTCTAGGAAAGCTGGCTGCAGATTATATAGCCAGCAGACATATTTTTCACTGACAGTAAGGAGCTGTGTTTATTTAGCTGACACGCCAATGTCTTTTGATGCTGCAATACAATTCAGTTAGGACAATAAACATTCAGTTGTATTTTGCACGCGTCCCAGGCCTGGTGTGCTGAAAGCTGTCTGAGTCTCAACTGGTCATATGAGATGTTGTAGATACAATTACAATACTTTCTGTGAAAAAAAAATGCTTAGAGTTTGTTATTTATTGGCCCCATAGTGAATTTTTGTTTTCAATGCTCCGTTTTATTAGCAACATTAAAAACAATCACACTACATTCTAAAATACAAAGCAGCAGATAACAATAGTCTATCTCAGCGATTCCCAACCTTTTTTTAGTCACGGCACTCTTTAAAAGTATGCAAAATCTCCAGGCACCCAAGTCTAACATGTCATAGATTTTAACGGGGACCCCATGCAAAAACATACAAACAATGGGCTTCCCCTTTCACATCAAAGTACCACCTTCAAATTAGATTTCCATCATTTATATCAGAATCGCCTTTTGCATCAGTAGCCCCCCTTCACATCAGGGGCCCCTCTTTCTTATTAGTAGCCCCCTTCACATCAGAACTCCCCCTTTCACATCAGAACTCCCCCTTTCACATCAGAGTTCCTCCTTACACATCAGGAGCCCCCCTTTTTAGATCAGAAGCCCCACCTTTATATCAGAGTTCCCATTTTACATCAGAGGCCCCCTCCTTCACACCAGGAACGCCATTTCACATCAGTAGCCCCCCTTTCACATCAGGAACCCCATTTCACGTCAGTAGCCCCCCTTTCACATCAGAAGCCCCCTCCTTCACATCAGGAGCCCCTCTTTTACATCAGAAGCCCCACTTCCATATCACAGTTCCCTTTTTACATCAGGAGTCCCCTTTACTTCAGTCTTAATTCCCCCTTCACATCACAGTCCCACTACCACAACATTTTGAGACACCCCTGAGGAGGCCAGGAGGCACACAAGTGAGAAAGGTTGAGAAAGGCTGGTCTATCTGTGCGGCTATCTCCTATTTTGTCCACCTTTAGGACTTTCTTTCTTCAGGAAAGCCTATTCCGCCTCTACCTTACAACTAAACCTTTACTTTCTTTATCTGTTCATCCCCACACAGGTATTACCTTTTGTATCACTTGTCCCTCACTTTTTAGATTTAGATTTTGTGTTAGCTCTCATGAGCAGGGCCCTCCTAATTCTCTTATCTTGAATTGTGTTATAACTGCACTGCCTCTCTTTATATTTTAAAGTGCTGCTGCAGATGTTGCAGCCAAATAGGATTTAACCTCTTAGTAACATTTTTGCTATGTGTTTGTTTAACCATAATTTCCATTTTCCTAATGCATTGCACCCACACAAATTATATATCGTTTTTATAAAGGACAAAATGGGCTTTAATTTGATGCACCATATGCATATATAAATTCCTATAAAAAAAAATGCAAAAAACAAAAACAAAACATTTTTTCACAGTTTTGCCAATAATAATTTGTACCCATGGGCACCTTCAGTGGTCAATAGTGAGGCAATGGCCTGTCAACCAGTAAAGCCGGGGTTGCTCTGATGTTCATCAAATAAATGAATGTGGCTCACAGAAACCTAGAGGTGGCAATACAAAGGACCACAAAGGTCTAAAGGGGGCCTAAGCCAACCCGACTCCCCATATAACCAAATTATAATTTTTCAGTGAACTGACCTTTTTTTTTTAACTTGCATTTTACCTTTTGTTTCATAAAATAAATTTGTTTTCAGTAAACTCTACAAAAAAAATAAATCAATTACTCTGGATTGTCATGTATCCGAGCATCTTTGTCATCCTGTATCTATTTTTTGTACATAATGTTCCTATCATCACAATGTGATGGAAAATGCTGACACTGTATAAACAAGCGGCAAGAATGATAATAACTATATTGTAATAGCAACATAGCTAAAGTCTCCTTAATGGTTTAGGAACTAACAGACTTATTTAACAAATCTGTGCAAAGTGGAATATCCAATTAGATTTCAGTTTTAAAAGCTTTGTATGGGTTTTATCCAAATTCACCCCCAAACATCTAGTCTTCAGCATGTCCCAGCATTTGTTTTTCTTTTACTTTCTTTATGTTGCGTGAAAACAGTTTTTATTTCTGGTAAATATCATGTAGGGACAGCTGCTTGTTGTAGACCCCCCCCCCAAACTACATCTCTGAAGAGCCATTTCCCTACACACAGTATGCGCCCAGGCTCTTTGGGGGTCAAGTCAGCAGCATTGTTTTGCTGTAGAGAAAATCAAGGCGTTCAGGGACTGTGTTGTCAGCCCAAATAACCAGTTAAAAGGACCCTGGCAGAGCAACAGGTATTCTCCTGTATTTGCAGCATTCCACAAGGGTTTAAACACAAGGGTTAAAGGATGTGCTGTATTTTCTTTGCCCTCATATACACACTAAAAGATTATTTCAGATTTGTTGCTATTGGTTAATGCCCTTTACAATTACATTATCGAGTAAGCGTTACAGATTGAGTTCACTCTAAATACCATTTCCATGTTCCACCCACATTTAGGGTACAACATGTAACATGGTGCCATTCTGCAGCCCCCCCACCCTCAAACCCTCAAACTCCCTCCCCCTTTCCCATCTACCTGAACCCCCGTGCAGGATTATGTATATATTTTTTAATTCAGCGCAGCTGTGCGTGGCTCCATGTCATTCATTCACTGATCCTTTTACGACACTTGTAGTCTGTTCCTATAAAGAGGCAGCCTGAAGCGGGTGCTTCAGGTGGCATCTCATTGGGTTACATGGGGGGGACGGCGTCCCATACCAGAGCTCTTAGCAACCTGTGACACTCTATCCGGTGTCCCAACTAGCTCACTCACAGGTTTATTTGGATGTCTGTGACGCTTTCTGTCCAATAAAGGGGACATATTTACCTTTACTACTGAGTGCTGATGATTTCCTGACTTTCCTGTGTTTGCACGGCGCCATCCGTGGTATCTCATCACTGCGAGCACCACTTTTTTCATATCTGGCCGGGACTGCTGTGAGGAGTGCGGAGGGTCTCTCCATCTGCTTCCAACTAGCTCACTGACATTACTGGTTGCCTGGAGCTCTGGCTGGTGTCCTTCCAAGCTCCTGGCAACCAGTGATGTCATCGAGCTGGGCAGACCACACAAAAGAGGCAACGTTTCTCTCCTGGGCAGTGATCCCCACCCCCCACCCCTGGTCTCAGGCGGCAAAAGGTGTAAGCGTCACACTACTTGTAGACCCTTGATAATTTCCTCCAGCTGCATAACCGAAAGTCCATACCTCGGGTACAGACCTGGTGCTGGAGGAACAGACTGCAGAAGCCTTGGCATTGTACCTGCAATCCACTTATCATGTTGCAATCATCTGCAGGTTCCAATGCAAAAAATTAATAAATGTACCGTTTTTCTTTTTGCAATATGGGTGCATTCATATGTATGCTTCTTTTTGTGCAGGTTCCTGTGTGCTGTTTAAAATAGTGCTGTAAACAAATGAACGTCAACAAATATAAATACTTGATGCAGGATTAGCAAAGAAAAGCATTTATACATGCTAGCTCCAGTCATTGTATGCATTATAGATGAGAGGCCAGCGTTCGTGTATATACCAAATGTAAATACCACATAGCTTGCAGGAATAATCCCAGAAACATTGTATGACGATCGTTTTTCCATACAGCTAAATGTTGTTAACTTCCTAAAATAAATTAATATGGATCGTAGAGTACTGCAAGATGCGTGCATACAATATATATCTATATACAAACGTATAAACAGGATATACGTCCAACTATGCAAGCTCTCACGATATTATAGGTCAGGGAGAGAACTTGTTGCTAAGTTTAACCTGATCTTTTTTTCTGTACCCAAATTACAGTTTTCATGCTCTTAATTAGATCTTCGGGATCCTGTTTGTAGCACTGTAATTGTATGCAGACTCCACGCATTTCGTCAGCATAGTACACTCACTGCAACCAGATTTAGATTTTCCATATATAATAACATACACAACACAGGCAATGCATAATGAAATAAAGCAGAGAAAACAGATTTTAAAGCATACAATTTCTTGTTTTGTTGTTTAGAAATAGACTCCAATCATGAACGTTTTATATTTAAACTCTTCCAGGAACCAGAGCCTTCCTGCTGAGCCTCTCTGGTAGTTTTTTTTTTTTATTGAATAAAGATTGTACAACAAGATTAAATACATAGATAATAAAGGAAGAATGAAGAGAAAAACATCAACTAGGAGCATCTTATAGACTGTATTACTAATACAGTATTAGCACAAGTAATTTAATTCTATGAATTTACCATCTGCACCTTGTTGTTCTTCAAGGCAAACCTAAAGACTGCTTCACACTTGTGTGTGTCTTACTGCATGACCATTTACATGTCTTTTTTTGCATTATGGAAGATATGTAGAAAAAGTCGAACTCCGGGAAAACCACAAAACTCTCCTTGCAAGTGGGAAGCCCCCTGCACTGCGAGGGTTAAATGTTTGTTTAGGTCTACGGTACCTGGACAAAGGACTTTTACTTACTTAATCCCCACTCCTGCAGGCTCCCTCCAGGCTACAACACCTGTACCCACAGCCTCTTCCACTGTACACTTCAGCAACCCGAGGCCTGCTGATGTCCGTAGCCTTGCCTTATAGGAGAGGATGGCAAGGGACAGACCACAAGCCAGAGCGTAGGGGAGAGGGGTGAGCACCAACTGCCAGGCAAGTAGGGATCAGGTAAATAATCCTAGACCTAAACAAGCATTTAAAGTGACACAAAACTCAGGAGTTAAATCTAAAAATGCATTCAAGTACCTTAACTAATAACATAATTGTATCTTATTTGTGTATCATTCGGCTGTAGATCCTCAAATCATCTCTGAATTGCTGCTGACACTGTCCTTCCTTCTGGAGGGTGACTGCTTTTGTTCCCCATGGTCCCTGTGTGTTTTGTCCTAGCTCACTTCTGTAATGGACTACAATCTCATGTTTAGTTTACTAATTGGTATTGAGATTGTAGTCCATCACAGGAGTGAGCTTGGAGCGGTGACTACTTTACAAGACACACAGGGACCATGGGGAGCAAAAGTAGCCAACTTCCAGAGGCAGGGGCGTATGTACCGCGAGGCATTCAGCTCGGCTATTCTGCTCGCTACCCCCGTGGTACCAAGCATAGTTACATAGTATTTGAGGTTGAATAAAGACACAGGTCCATCAAGTTCAACCTATTGCGTGTTTGCATTTGATTCTGCATGTGAATGAGTCCCTGTGTGATCTTGTTTTTAAGGGTACCTGTACCCCTGTATGTTACACCAGAATAGCAAAAAGTGAAAAAAAAATAGTAGGAAAAAAGGTTTACAAAAGTAAATAAATGATAAGTGTTAAAAAATAAATAAAGATTTAAAAAAAAAAATCAAAGATTACTGAAAAAAATAATAAAGATTATTGCAAAAATATATATTTTTTTAAAAAGAAAGAAACAATTGGGCGGAGCTAGCAGTGACAACTAGCTCTGCCCAACTGTTTCCTATTGGTCTAGCAGGTCCTGGCCAATGAATAACAAGTGGCTCTGCCATGTTGTCATTGTTTAATGACAGTTCAGCGTCCCCAGGTAACCTGGGGACGCTGATCTGTCATTGCAACGGGCTGGAGCCAGCCGTGAGTTGTTTGCCCAGCTGTCATTTGCGAGGCTTCCAGCCCGCTTCGGGTTTCTCTACTGAGCCGAAGCATATGCCTTCGGCTCGGCTGAGCTGCTCGCCCAGCTTCGGGATAACACGTACAGCAGCCCTTCAGTTCTACTGGACCGAAGGGCTCAGGCGGCCGAAGCTAACCGAAGGATCAGCCGGAGCTACGGCTGATCCTTCGGCTAGCTTTGTGAATAACCTTCACAGTGTTTTTTATGTATTTTTTAAATTTATTTATTTGTTTGTTATGTTTTGAACTGATAGACCTCACACAGAGTCCTTACTGAATGCCACTGCTTGCAATATGGAGCCTTACCTGTACTACTAATAGGCCTCTTAGCCATATGATGACCATACACAGCTGATATGAGCAGGCGATGCAAAAGATTTGAGCATTGCTTATAATGATCAGACTTTGTAAGGGGTTAAGCATTTTGAAAATCTAAGTGATCTTTCAGAATTGTTCCTCTTTCTTTCTTCCTGTGTAGAAAACACAAAAAGCCCCTTTGCTAGCTGCACCACACTGAAACATTGTTTAAAGCTGGCAATACATGTATAGTTTACTGTCCTTCTGCTGAATAAGAGAAAACCACTTGATTCTCCTATGCGTAGCTGGGGGAATCTCCCCTGCCGGCTATTGTATTTTGACAGCCGGTGCCTGCAGCTGTCAGAATACATGAACAGTGACTGCAGCTGTTTAGATGAAGTCATTGTTCGGTTGACAATATCCCATTTGGCTCCTTCATTTTTTCAATTGAAGTGTGTTGAACCGGGTGGTGCCAGGACCACCCACTGTTAGAACTGATTTACAGGAATTAGTTGGTATTCTAACAGTGTATGGCCAGCCTAAATTGGAGAGAAGATGTCCTGACAACCCGAACAGTTGTAGACAGATCTTGAGTAAAACCTATAAAAACTAACAAGCTCTCAATCAAACCAATGGAGCTGTAGTACTGAAAATAAATACAATAAAAACAAATTGATTTCAGAATCTATACACAACATAAAATAATACTAATTAGAATAGAGGTGGTCCCAATAGCCCAAACATAAATTACTGCAGAAATAGTAAAAAAGTGGACTGTCCAATGCAGATGATCCACTGGCAGAGGAGTGGGAGCTCCTAGAGTGACAACTGGAAAAAAGGATTCTTCTTGTCAGTAGACAGAACCTGTCTGAAGCCCCTTTCACACTATCCAATCAGGAGGAAATCCATGCACAGATCCCTTCCTGATCGGAGCGGTATGGATCAGATGTCACCACCGAGATATCTGCGTCTGTCCAGTTTTTTCCTCCATCTTGTGATGTGACCAGACCCCATGTCCGTCTATAGGGAATCGGATGGACACAGACGTGTCCATTTACATCAGATTAGCCCTGATTCTTTTTTGTTTATGTTTCCGGACCTGTGCACAGTTGGTGGCAACCAGATGTAAACAGACATCGGTCCATTCAGATCAAGCTGCCCAAAGATTTACATAGGGCATCCGATCGGGTCTGCCTGAAAAACTGGCAGGTGGACCTGATCAGACTGCCCATCTGAAAGGGGCCTAATTCTACAATCTAGAATCTTCCTGCTGCTTTTTAAAAAAAAATCTCCTGGAAAAAATTTATTAACCCTTGCAGTGGGGCTGTCCTGCACTGCTTGTTTTGTCTAGGTTAAAAAAAGTTATACTGACCTGATGCTCCGAGCCAGCTTGTTTTTAGACTGATCTCTGGAGCCTCTCTCCCCCTCCTTTGCAGCGGTTTAAGGTGGGAGGGGGAGACTGGCTGAAGGGAGCGCTGTGACAGCTGGCCGGCTCGGAGCTTCAGGTGAGTACAACTTTGTTATTTTAGCACCTAGACCAAAATGAGCACTTAACCCTTGCAGTGCGGGGATAACCCCACTGCAAGGGTAAAGAAAATGTTTTCCTGGATTTCTTCCCTACAAATCTGTCAGGCTATGCTTGGACCGTAATGTATGATGTGATGATGTGTGGTGTGAATATGTTTGCAGATTTACTAAGAACTGTTCCCAAGATCCAGATGCTACAACGTAAATCTAAAATAACATCAAATAAAGCCAAAAGTCTATTATAAATGGAAAAAAAAATAACAGTGCCAGCTTTAGAACGATGTATTCCAATAGTGATATACTGTAGAATATTGGGAACATAGCTTTTTTTCTGTATGTGAATGAAATGTAAGTGACTCTCCTCATGACTATATTCGCAGTCCGCTGAGCCCGCACACCTGTCTGGTTTCTGTTTATGAATGCTAAAAAGCTTTAAACCAGGAATCAGAACACGCACAGTTTTGTTTTGCTTACTGCACATGTAGGAAGCCAATTCATTTTTTTTCTTTCTGGTCCTATGGATTTTGGTCATTCTTTGATTTAGATGATAAACGGTGCCTTGGAACTGTTTGTCTTATTGAAGATTAAATCACGTATTGACTATAAACATGTCCATGAAATACAAGCAGAACCCTTTAAATTAGATATTGTGGAGGAAAGTAGAAAATGTAATTTCATTTTCTGCTACAGTATGTTTCACGTCAATAGGAGGGGGTGATACACATTTCTCTGGCAGTGACACAGCCTTTGGCAACTGGATAACATAGTTGCTGTTTTCTGGCTTCCTGATAATGCATCAAACTGATGTGTAGAAATAATGCCTTGAACATGTACATTTCCCCTTCAGACTTTTTTTTGGTTGGAAACTTTAATCTGTAAACAGGATGGGAAAGGGACAAGAAGTGATAAAGACAGAGTTACGTGAAACAGTGCTAAAAATAAACCATTGCAAGTCTTCAATTTGTGGGCTAAATATAGAGATGGGAAAAGATTCAATTCACATTGTTTTTTTTAATCTTCTGGCAATTTAGTTGGGGGTGTTGGGTTATATTGAAGGGGTAAAGAATACGTTACCAGAAATACAAAATAATACAGAAAGACACAACGCACTGCAATGTGTGATATCCAGTCCTCTGGAACTCTTTACGCTTGCCATGCATGGTTGATTCCTGCTGAATTAACTGACATTTAAGCTGTGGGTGGCTCCACCTGGTTGACAAAAGTTGTTTTTTGAATCGACTTTAGTGAAATGAGCCTGCATGCTATCTATCTATCTATCTATCTATCTATCTATCTATCTATCTATCTATCTATCAAAAAATGTGTTTCGTTTTGGATCTTTAGTTCTTTTTTGGTTAGGGATGCACTGATACCAGTATCGATGCTGGGCATTTTCACGAGTACTCGTAAAAATGCACAATACTAAGCGCCGATACTGGCCCTTTAAATTTTTAGATATATTCAGCTGCCGTAAGGTTCCCGCACTTGCTGAGGACCTCACGGCAGCCATGTGGGGGACCTCGCGGCAACCGTTTACAGCGCCAGTCCAAACATCTCCTTCTTCCCGCCGCCGTGAAACCGCACAGCCCTGGTGAGACCGCACACAGCCCTGGTGAAACATTGTGCACAGCCCTGGTGACATGCTACACACAGTCCTGGTGACACGCTACACACATCCCTAGTGAGACCACACACAGCCCTGGTGAGACCACACACGGCCCTGGTGAAACATTGTGCACAGCCTGGTGACACGGCACACACAGCCCTGGTGAGATGCCACACACAGCCCTGGTGAGACCACACACAGCCCTGGTGAGACACCGCACAGAGCCCTCATGAGACGGCACACACAGCCCTGATGAGACCGCACAGCTCTGGTGAGAGACTCCATACAGCCCTGGTGAGACTGCATGCAGCTGTGGTGAAACCGCACAGCCTTGGTGAAACCACACACAGCCCTGGTGAGACCGCACAGCCCTGGTGAGACTGCACACAACCCTGGTGAGACCGCACAGCCCTGGGTAGACCCTGCACAGTCCTGGTTAGACACTGCACAGCCTCCTGAGACCCTGTACAGCCCTGGTGAGCAACACAGAGCATCTAGCTTCAATTTATTCTGCATTGCTGTAAAATGTTTTGCTAGGATTTGTAGACTTCTATAGTTGGTGGTATTCTGAATTGTTGTATAATGCATTGCCGCTCTACAGCTTGGAGTCAGTGCCAGAACTACCCGGGTTGCAGCAGTTGCATCTATCTATCTATCTATCTATCTATCTATCTATCTATCTATCTATCTATCTATCTATCTATCTATCAATCTATCGTTTAAAGCAGTTTCAAACATGTTTCACAACTTTCTGTAGTTAGAATCAGCTTTTTTTGTGTCAGGAGTTTACACTACAATCATATTTCCTATATACAGCTTGGCAATACGTGGCTACAGAAAGGTAATTTGGGAAGATGTTTGTATAATGGTGAATGACAAACCAGGGTCAGTAACAAATGTCAGCATGAACTAATCTGAACACATGTGAAGTATGGCCACTATGGGTAGCAAATTTCTGTGCATCACCTCCCCAGACCACCCACCAATGTAGACAACTTAGAAAAATAGATTGTAACAACATGCAGTTAAGTGGAAGAAATTCCATGTATTTTACTGTTTATTTGTACAACGGTCATCTATATTACTTTATTATGGAGACACAGCAAACATTTTAAGGACAGAGATAAAAATAGATTCAACTAAAAAATTATATGTTCCTAAAACCAAACAACATTCATATATATCAGCTTTGAGATGCTGGAAGGGTGTGACTACATGTAAGATTCTCCGTTAACCCTCTACATACTACTGTACACTGTAAGATACTTCCTGTGTGCAGCACTCAGTGGTTCCTCCCGCCAACCTCCATGCCACTAATATTTCCTCTACTGACATGTAGATCATCAAGAGGAACCATGGAGCAGAACAGGGGACACCAAAAGTGTTTTCTGCACAGACTTTACTTGAGGATTTCGCATCGGTTGCGTGTCTTTCAGCAGAGCAGGCAGTGGGAAAGTTAACTCTTTATTATCTTCTTTTACAAGGACATTTCGATCATTTTACTTCTGCAGATTGAGTCGATTTAAGATATTCATTGAAAGCAGAACTACTGTATAGTCTGATTTACTTACCTCCCTTTGCTGCCATGAGCTCCCACACGCCACAAAATCTTCGCCGCATCTTCTCCTGGGTCTGGTCATCAGCCATCTTGATTGGCCAGGCCAGGATGATGTAACTCGCCTAAGCAATTCATCCCACCACCAAGAAATGTTGAGAATGTACACAGAGATGTTCATGTGTGGCTCACTGTACATTTTGAAGGAACTTTACTGGAGGATGAAGAGGAGCTTTTTTTTGCAGAAGTGACATACACAGTCTCTCCTACAATAGAGGCCTACCTGCCGGTAATGTTTCGTTGTAAGGCTATAGTTCAATTTACTTCTTTGTACACTTCTATACACCCTTACTCACATCTAGAAAAGTTTGCAGAAAGACATGAATTCTTCCACTGTGTAGAAAAGAATAAGTCTGGGGCACATTGTTTGTCTGATGAAGGAACCACATGTGGTTCCAAAACGTTGCATTTCATTGTGATACTATGTTGATCTGAGGTCAATAAAGAAGGATCGATAAGGTGGCCCTCAGTGTGCTAGTGACTTGATTTTCCCCACTGATATACTTTCTGTACATTTTAGATAGCATTGTTCCCATGTCTCTCTCCATACTACAGAACATCTCCCCCTATGTTATGGAACTAAAGAGAGGAGCAATTCTGTAGCCCTAACACATTTACTGACGTGGGCGACCAGGCTGCTTCTCTATAGATACAGTACAGTGTGTGAGCATTGTCACCCCAGGTCAGGAAGAGAGCTGCTAGTAGTATATAGTACTTTAAAATTAAAAGTGGTGGTTTTAACTGAAAAAAAGAATCAATATAATACACATTTAGGCTAAACCAGTCAAATTGTCTCCTTCAGCCTCCTTTAGACACTTCCTGTGTAAATGTACTCACTTCATTGTTGGCTCACATCATTGATTTGATGGCTTCCTGATAGTGAACCATGCCGTGGAACATGCCTGCACAATGTGTGTTGGCACAGCCGCTTGTAGTCTGTGCCTGGGGAGCATGTGACATGATGACAACACAGGGGCACAATTGGGAGATGGGTAGAGAGAGTTATCACCATATATCAGGAAGTGCCAGAACAAAGACTTTAATAGCAAAATCGCCTTAGTTTAATGGAAGCTACAGGTTTAAAAAGATTAAAAATACTTTTCAAATTACAGCAGGTTAAATATTATATGATATTTTAGGGATTATAATAGAGGATTTATATAGCGCCAACAGTTTCAAAGCAATTAATAAAATTGGGTTTACGTATATTTCAAACCTGTTTTAGATAAAAAATGTAATTGCTTTTAATCAACCTAATGGTTTGGGGCCATGACATGTATGTGTTGCTGGACCTTATTATTTCTAACCCTGGACAGGACCTAAGTCACAACTCATGTGCATTGATACTCATCCAGGAAAACATTCATATGCTGATCACATGACAGGAGCATTTGACTTATGGCTCTAGAACAGATGTGGGTCTACAGATCACAGCATGTCGTGATGACCTAGTGCTTACTATAACATGTTGGGATTTAAACTATACAATCATGGGCCCTAGAACATGTTGCTTGCACCTGTTAGTTACTCCTTTCCTCCTAGAGCTGGCTTAGCCTTAAGGTGCCCATACACCTTACGATTATCGGACGATTTTCGTATGCGCTCGACTTTTCGGCTTATAATCGTATGTGTGCATTGCAGTGTCCGACCGACAGTACTGTACAATCGTACGACTTTTGATGGTCAAGCATGTTTGAAAACTTTGCTAGATCGTAGGATTTTCGCAAGGTTGCTGGCGTTTCCGTCCGCCAAAAGTCGTATGATCTACACTGCACTTGCGCTAACGAAAATACGGCAAATCAATTACTGCATTTCGTCCAGGTGCTTTTCGTTAATTACGGCTAAATTAATCTTGCGATCATCGGGGCAGGATGGGGCTTCCGTACGAACATCGTACTACTATGCGATCATCGGACGAAAAGTTTTGTCCGATAATCGTAAGGTGTATGGGCACCTTTATACTGTTTCATACATAGTCTTCACAGGCTTTTATACATGCATTTAAATGAAAATCTCTAATTAGCAGCTAGTACACAGCTGTGTAAGAGCTGCAAACATTTTGTCTCTAAATGTGAAATACATTTGTGAGCCTTGATGGCTGTTGCTGATTAAAAGACATAACAAGGGGCATTTAGCAGAAAATAAATAAAAAAATGAATCCAATGCGCAATTGTTTGCCCGGACACCTTGTTACACGTAACTCCAGCATATAGCGGTGCAATGGTGTTCAGCTTCTGAATGACTTGGCCTTGTATTTAGAAAATGCTTAATGCGTTGGTTTCTTCCAACCCCCAAGGCAAGAATATGAGAAACTGCACATTAAAGAACCAAGTGTTATATTGTTAGTCTACTATATGCTGGCTAGATGTGTCCTGAGCAGGCGCGAAAAACAGTAGTGCAAGGGAGTGATTATTAAATAATCATCCCAGTACATGATGCTGATTATTCAGTTTCTCCATAACCTTCATTGAAATAATCACTGGATGTGTTTTTTTGTCATTTCAGCAAGTGATCATTCTTTGATTGCAGTGAAATTTTGATGCTGTTAAAATTAAAAGAGCATAGTCAGTCTATTCAGCTCTGTGTGTCATATACATCTTGCTTCAACCTTTGCAAGCTATATTATTTTATATCTAATGGGGCATGATGAATTGGATTACAAGCAGATAAATATGGCATGATAATTCCTTAATAAGGCTTTGTAAGTACAAAGTAGATAATCAGCACATGCTTCTGAAACTTGTCAAGTGCTCCCTAGTTCTTAGAACATGAAATTTGTTTAGTACCACATGACTCTTTGCTCTGCTCTATGTTGCATCAAAAAGAGCTTGGGCTACTGAGTACTGATGTATCTATGCAACAGTCAGTATTAAAGTGACTCTGTTACTTCCCCTAGAATTCTAAAGAAGAGCTCCTTCAATTGAAGACTGTGCATATTCACCTTTTTAGCAAGGCAGTAAGTTTGAACTCTTCCATCTTCCAGTGCTGTAACCTCTTCCTCTGAAAGTCTTCAGTATTTGACACTTTTGGGAGTCCCCTGCATCCCCCTGCTGCACTTTGTGGCCTCTCCCTCCCTCCAACCCCTACATTACTACTGATACCTTGTTGTGAAGTGAACCTTTACCCCATTTGAAACTTTTCCAAAATGAGAGTCTCACCTAAAAGAAGACACCACAATGTGCCACCTTTTTCCTTTATTAGCCAGCAAAGCCTCTTCTGTACCACTTTTTGATTTAGATTCACTTTCTTACTAGGGTCTGATCTTTCTTGGGTTCATTGATAAACAAAGCTAACTGTTACTCTACTTTTCAACGACAGAAACAGTTGGCGTCCTCTCTTACGTCTTTAAAATGGGCAACAGGTTCAGTTCATTTCTATTGTTCCTGCCACTGCCTGTTCATATCACTGGTTTAAGCTGGCCATACACTGCTTGACTTTTGGCGAAATCCTGCTGGTCTTGGCCGAAATTAGAGCAGTGTGTGTGGCCCCATTGGCTCCAATTGCCTTTTGCTGAAGAAGCCGGTCTAAAAATTCTCAATACAGTCACTGCTTGGGTATTCTAAAAGCTTGGGTATTCTAACAGCTGTACACCTGGGGTGAATTCCACCATCCATGCTGTTTAGAGCGGGGTTTTTTTGGTTCATATAAGTAACAGTATATGGCAGCTTTAGAATGTGTACTGGGTAAGCATGCCAATTACTAAGTATGTGTAATTTCTTGCTTGCTTTAATGCAAATAGAGTATGTTAATTGGTCTTTTGTATTCAAACTGGCCTGGTGGTAATTTGTTACCAGCGATTATGAATAATGCCAGACAAAGAATCCCAAACATGCATTTCTGAGTAACCAACTCACTGTCATCCTACTTCTGGGCTTGACTTTCATTCATCAACTCAGTTCAACCCATTGCAATAGTTTATAGTACAGTTTGTATGTGTATGGAGTTAAGCTCTCTGAATTTTTATTTAAAGAAAATTAAATAAAATGAAGATAAAACATATGTAAAAAAACATTTGAGCCCAGAGAAGTTGGATCATAGAAGAGGATTTGTAAATTGCAGTTGGTCACTCATTTATAGTTGATATATTCATTGAATGTTTGCTACAGGTTTATCCAAAAGGTAGCACTTTCCATATCGCCACTGTCAGACACTGAAACTATATTACGATAAATATTCCTCTAGAGGGAACAATAATCCTTGTGCTATGGCAGTGTGTGCTCTGCTCAACTAGCTGCCATAAAAAACTTTACACTGATGGAAGTGATTTACTAAAGGATGAACATTACATGCTACATCAGTCAACCCAATTTCACAGTAACAACTCAGCCAGATTTTTCTTATAAATTTCTGTTAAAGTTGTGTTTAATAATTCAGTTCCATATTAATCTATAAGATAACTTTTGTTTGGATCATTTGTATGGTCATTCTATAGTCTAATAGTGATGCAGAGAGGAATATAAGGAGGTTTACATTTGGTGGTGAGGTCTTTAGTGGCTGCCGAGTAATTTGGCCTGGGGGTAACTTTCTCCATTAGTCCAGCTATTTGTATCTTTGTTCCAGTGATGTCTTCTTTGTTTTTCTTGTATTACCGTCCTTTTAAAGAGAGTCTCATGTCAGGCAAAGAAAACAAGCCATGGTGATTTTTCAGGGCAGTCTACATATCCTGGATCAGTTTACACCCCTCCTGAATTATAATTTGTAGCTAGTCTTGTGAACATTGGTTACTATGTCAAGAAAGATTATCTTGATCAGCTCATAGCACAGGACTAAGAAAAAGGCTACATGCTGCTAATTCAAACAGGCTATATTTATATCTATTAAAGTCATTATGTTGGTTTTATAGACAAAAGCTTTTGAGTTTAAAAATATTATTCTCTATGATAATATAAAAAAAGAAGAGCATTTCCTGTTTCCTGCCAGAAGTACTGGATGCTTCTTGCATCCATATTGTTTAGCACTCTCAGTGAACATGCTCTAAATTGCTCTCAATGTAAAACATAGACTCTGGAATAACTGTACACCAGAAAGTAAAGGAAGTGAATCACTTGCAACCTTACAGCACACAGTAAATAAAAAACAAATGCACAGTGTAAAGGCACATAGGCATACAGTGTCAGGACAGACACACACACTGTCAGGCCCCATTCACTATGCAGCCTAGTGTCTACTCTATATGGACAGCGGTGCTATATGCTGCTTTAGCGCATCACATTGTTTAGATTTCCTTTTTATTTTCACTTGATTGAAGTGTCACAAAATGACACCTCATTACACTTAATGCACTGCAGCTGAGTTGTGCAGCAGTGACCGACAGTGACTTCAGGTGAGCTCTAGTGTGGTGGAAAAATGAAGCTTGTCTGCAGTTTTCCGCAGTGCACTCCAACCCACCTCAAGTCTGTGTTGCAGTGTGAACAGGTCACAAAGAAAACAATGGTGTGCACCTACATTGACCTGGTTTGAAAAACGCAGGTCAATGCACATAGTGTGAACTGACATTTACATGCAGTACATTTATGTCCATATGTTGAAGATATGGAAATGATGAAGTTGTGAACTGCGCTCTAGCCAAATATAACAGCAAAGTGCAATGTGTTTAGAAACATACAGAAGATGACAATAACCCTCCGACAAACTTACCCCAATAATACTTTGCATATATGGATCATATTAAAACAACATGGCACATTTAGTCTGTTGGCATGTCACACAATGCACTAACAGTATGCAAAGGGATACAGAAAGACAACTTCTAATTTTTATTTTCATTTCTCTGTTGATCCAATGTTCTCATCCATCCCAGGTGAGGTCGGGGACAGATGAGAAAGGTGGATCAGTAGGGATCAGCTCCCAGACAAGATTCTCTCACCGCCTCCTCCCTGTTGTGGTCTGCATATTGGGGGAAGCAGAAGGGAGGAATAGGAGGAACAAGAAATTTAACCCCAAACAAGGCAATGTAAATGATACCGTGCAAGGTATGCTGGTGGCTGGGAACAAGGACCGTGTCTGCAGACTACACTACCAACTATTGAGCACTGAACTCATTACTGCGTTAGTTACTCCTGACCTCTGAAATCTGTGTTACATACTCCTGACCCCTGAACTCTGCGTTACTTACTCCTGACCTCTGAACTCTGCGTTACTTACTCCTGCCTCCTGAACTGTGCACTACTTTCTCCTGGCCTATGAACTCTGCATTGCTATTGACCTCTGCAATCTGCATTATTTAATCCTGACCCCTGCACTCTGCATTACAAACACCTGACTCCTTAACTCTGCATCACTTACACTCTGCATCACAAACTACTGGTGCCTGCACTCTGGGTTACTTACTCCTGACCCCTGCACTCTTTTACAAATGGATGACCCCTGCACTCTGCCTTAAACCTTTGACCCCTGAACTCTGTGTTACTTACTTTCTGACCCCTGTATTTTTTGACCCCTGTATTTTTTGTGGCACTACTGACCTCTGAACTCTGCATTACTTACTACCGATCCCTGCACTCTGCATTTTATACTACTCACCCCTGCACCCTGCATTACAAATTACTAACCCCTGCACTATGTGTTTCATACTAACCATCTTTACAAACTACTGACCCATAGACTCTGCGTTACTTACTCCTGAAACCAGCCCAGCCAGCTTGGCCAGACCTCAATCTAGCCAGTCAGCCAGGCCAGAATGCAAACCAGCCAGTCAGCCTGTCAAATACTTAGCCCAGCTAGCAAGGCAAGAACTTAGCCCAGCCAGGCCAGATGATCAGTCAGCCAAGAACTCAAACTGGTCAGCCAGGCCAGAATGCAAACCAGCCAGTCAAATACTTAGCCCAGCTAGCAAGGCAAGAACTTAGCCCAGCCAGGCCAGATGATCAGTCAGTCAAGAACTCAAACTGGTCAGCCAGGCCAGAAGTCAAACCAGTTGGCCATGCCAGAACACATCCCAGTCAGGCAAGCAAAAACTCAACCAGACCAGAACTCAAATAGCTGGTCATCCTGGCTAGAACACAGGCCAGCCAACCAGGTAAAATGAATGCCAACCAGGTCAGAACTCAAACCAGCCAACCAATCTAGATCTAAAACCAGCTAGACAGGCCAGAACTCAGATCAGTCAGCCATATCAACATTGAGGCCAATCAGGCCAGAACTCAAAGCTGTCAGACAAGTCAGAGCGCAACCCAGCCAACCAGTCAGCCAGGCCACAACTCAAATTGTGAATGAAAGTTAATGCTTTAATTCATAATGCTTAAAAGCTAACTTTTAGGTTACACTAAATGTATATTTTTACAGCGGTATTTGTTTTTCTAATTTTTTTTCATGCTTTTCTTACTTTTTATTTGAGCCTTGCTAGTTAATCTGCTGTAAAAGGAAACCCTGGTGATCTTTGATCTTTCATGTTGTTCAGGTAGATCTCCACCTCTCAAAGGTTTCTTAGCCCTGTCATATAGGCAGTAAAGAGCAGAGATCACGTTTCACCAGGCAAATTTATAAAGCAGTGACTGTGAAATTCACCAGACATGAATAGTTTAGTAATCCATAGTAAGCAGTTAGTTGGATTTTGGGGTTATAGAGGTTACTGCACTCAGTATATTCCTCTCTACTTTATTAAATAAGCCAATCTTTGTATGAAAGTGGTTTACATTAATGTATTGTACCTCCAGTTCCATTTCCACCACTTTGTGCTTTCTCATTTTCCTAGGACATATAAATGAATTCTTTGCATTAACTCCGCAGGTAAAAACTCGTTATTGAGCAGCAAGCTGAGAACTGGCATTTTGCTAATATGACCTACAAGATAAATGTTCTTCTTTTAATAGTATATCCGCTCATGTAACTGTTGTCTGCATTGTGCTCGATTTATTTTGACAACATTTTTTAATTCTTGTTATCACAAAGCTGTTTTTACAGGCTGCTGTAATATTATTACAATATTTGGTGGCTTCTAGAGTGATCTGATGTGTTTCGCTATGCACCTCAGGGATAGAGTAAATAAAAGGAATGTAATTTCTTCCCTTCTCTAAATCCCCACCTGCGGAGACGCATTGAGAATTTTCAATGGAAAAAGAAAACTCACTCACATGGCTCATTCCACAGCTACAGCTGTCAGTGTGCTCCGCCATACATGCACCATCTCTCCAAAAGGCCTGGACATTTCTATTCTAATTCAAGAAAGTACAACTGTCCTTCTGTCATCCAGAACCCAGCCATTGAACTGTACCTTTACTGAGGGCGGACAGCTGTGAAACACCATCTTTGTAAAGAATAGATGACTCCCACAAACCAATTTTATCGCTTTCCAGTAGAAATAAGATTGATCACACTAAGCACAAAGCAATCATGCCTCTGTGGAATCAAACAGTGTGATGAAATCTGGGGATGGAAAATACACCAGTTTACTTGTCGTGGCCATTTGATACAAGGTATAGAAACAGCAAATACTGGATGAGTTCCAAAGAAGACAAGATAACCCTTTTTTTAAAAGAGAAAGTTCCTCTATTTCAATAGAAATGCTTGATCAGTTGCCAAAAGCCTAATTTTCTCAATGACTCTAAATTGTATCATGTGAAAATGACGACCACTGCCGCCTATCTACATCTACTGCAACCACACACACACACAAACACACACGTACATGTACACAAATACACACTTAAAAGAGAACTATAGCCAAACCTTTTATTTTACTCTCCCAATAGTTCCCTTTTGAAAAGTAAATACCAAGCAAACAGCTCAATACTCAAATAAAATAGATATATGGGAGCTGTTTTATCTGTCAAAGGATTTGTATTTTTGTAAATTTGTACAAAATGATTTGTATCATTCGTAAAGACT
Source organism: Nanorana parkeri (assembly GCF_000935625.1). NCBI lineage: Eukaryota > Metazoa > Chordata > Amphibia > Anura > Dicroglossidae > Nanorana > Nanorana parkeri. The sequence goes on along the minus strand of NW_017307962.1, from coordinate 90,615 downwards.
TGTATGGGAATGCAAAACCCATTTGATGCAAACAAAAGCCATTCGACACAGACCTCTACTTTAAATACATTTAATGGGGTATTAATGAATGCAGAGCTAAATTGATTTGTGTCCTTTATATCTGCCTGAACTTCAGCTTTAATGTTGCACAGCACAGGATCATGTGAGAAGAAGCTTCAATCATGCCCAGTATTAGTATTAAAAGCTTGATGAAGCCAGCTACAATTGATATTAATATACAACTCAGATTAAAAGATGCCTGCGCACAGAAAAATATGAAGGCTGCCATTTCCAACCTCCCCTTCTGAAAATGATAGTCGCTTGGCTGTCATGTTGATTCAATGGCTTGGTACTTTCTGAGTCTCTGACTTTGAATGAGTATGAAGATCAAGAGTTCTGATTTCACTCTGACTTGCTACAGGATTCCTCCAGGCTTGTGACTCAATTAATTGAAATTATTCAAGACAGACAACCAAAAGGTGGATAGTAATGACAGCCTACAAATGTAAATATTTAAAGCTTTCTTTTAAGGTAAATTAAATGGATATTCTGTAAGTGATTTACTAAAGTAAAATGAAGAGAAGTGAAGTGGAATTAACACGTGTTCACTGTAAATATACAAGCTTGTGCAGTTAAAGCTAAACTCTTAACTAAACAACTATTACTTGAAGCTTGATAGTCTTGGTATATTTCTTCCAGATTGTACAGTAATACAGCATAGAACAACTCCTGCACTTTGCCTCTATGCAGAAACTTCCTGTAATAAAGAATCAGCACCCTGCTGACCCCTTTCCGGAGCCATGATGACATCACTGGGTCTAAAACAAGGTAAGTAATGAAAACAAAAAAATTCATTAGCATGTATATGGACTGCGGTGGGGCAGGGAAGGCAAAATATAAACAGATTCAACTTCAGCTTTAACTTCATAAACTCTAATAGCTGTTTTCAAAATTCTGCAAAGGCATAGGAGACATTTTTCATTTTTCTAAATAGCTCTTAGAATCGAATACCAGTTCATGCGATGTCTTTTTTTACTGTTACTCACTTGTAAATTACTTCATTACTCATTCATAAATGTGAATTTTAATGGCTTGGAAAAATCTTTCCAATCCAGTTTAAGAAACAGCATTCAAAGATTTTATGAAGTCCAAATATCTGAATCTAACTGCAGCTATAACAATTAATGCAGTCAATAAAAACTAAAATGTCAAAAAAAAAAAAAAAACGGTAAGGAAAAGGTGTCCGAAACATAGTGAAAGGTAATGCATTTATTATAGTCTTAATAATTTCCATGATTGTTTCTATTTCCGAGATGGCGGGTTTGCAGCAGCGCTATTACAATCAATTATACGTTCATGCAAACAAACAATTATAGCCAGCTTCCTGCCCCTGTACATTTTTAGCTCTTCAGATGTCTGGTATGGATTGCAATTAATAAGGAAGACGTTACGTGCGGACTAAAATGTTTCATAGCCAACACTGGCCTGGTATTAAACAATAACCGTTTTCATGAAATAAAATATTACAGCATTAAGAGTAATATCTATAATATTGTCAGTTATCCCTGAACCCCACTCCTCTGCAGAGCATTCACATATGGATGAGAATACTGGAGATATGTTTAACTATAGGCACCTATACTGTTTGCACATCAGATTCTGACCAATAGCACAAGGAATCTTGGGAACCACTGGTTGTATAGTATAGAATGCAAATACATCTTTTAGTCATCTTGGGAACCAGCTCTACTACTTGAACTGGTTTCCAAGGCCCTTCAACACTATAGTAGTCACAGGCTTCAGAAAGTTATCAAGGCAATTACTCCTAGAGATCCTGCCTATGGCCAAAGCCAAAGATATGGCCGACTAACCCCTGTTCTCTTGAAAAATAAAGTAAGAAACAATAAGTAAAGTAATAAATAAATACATACACTTAATAACACATGTAATATAACTAGGCTTATCAAGCAAATATGTAAATATAATATTCTTCCTTTTCATTTTCTTGTACACTTTTTGAGAGATTTTATTGAGATTATCAAGGATCCTGCCACTATTTTTACCTGATACAGTCAATGATAGGTATATGCTCACCTTCAGGACTTCCCCAGAGTCTCTCCCATCCTCTGGAACGCTGTACCCCAACCTGACCAGCTATCTCTTACTGTGTTCTCCTATTTATATGAATACTCTTAGGCTACCTAACAGCTGCCGGGGAGTAGCAGGAGTATCCATATCTAAAAGTTAACTTGCCATTTAACACATCCTTAACATAACCATTACCTTGCCTGAGACCTAACTTTAAGATAATGCCTGAATTCTTTACCACCTCCAAAGCTTGACACTTAGGGGCACATTTGTAAAGTAGTGAATCTAACATTCAGAAAACAATCTCTACAGGTCCATGTTTTTTAAACAACAGTCATTTCTCCATTAGAGAATGTTTGGTGAAGGTCGCATTTGCTGCTTTATAAAAAAAAGACCCCATAAAGTGTAATGTCGTGTTTTTGTTTTGGACAGAGTGGGGCTTTTACTGCTATCCAGGGCTCTATAGGAGAGATTTTCCATTACTTGCAGTCCCGGAGACAACGGTTGGACAAGACAGGAGGACAAGGGAGAATCTGCAGCAGCAACACAGATACAAGTAAATGCAATTTTCCTGGGGCATCTCAGGCAGCACACAATGGGTTAAGGTCCGCCCCTCTTAACCCACAGGACACGTGATCAATTTAGGCTCCTCCAGGCCTTCCTCATTCTTTTTTTCTGTCCTCGCCATAGCACCATGATAGCTGTTTCTAAATTTTTTTTTCCCTCTGGATTCCCTTTACGGCCGTCCTGCGGCTTCCCAGGCAGGGTCAGTCTCCCCTGTACTGTAGACCCCGCTATTATGGGCTTAAATAGCTCAAACCCAGGGTAGGACAGTGTATCCTTCAAGATCCACGAGGGCTGCTGTAAAAGCTCTGCACCTACCGAGGCTCCAGCCATTTCCCCTGTGTCTCCTAGGCCCGGGCGGCTGTGTCTCTCCTCCTCTTATCTGTTCTTCTTTCGTATTGGGGCAGGTCAGCGAGGGAGGCTGCGCCCATCGGAGGTCATCGGCGGTGACTGACTTCTGGGAACGAGGTGAGTATGTTGTGTTTGCGCAGGCGCGGCCGCAGCGTTTCGCGCTTGCGCAATAGATAGGGGATTCCAAGATGGCGGCCGTCGGCTTCCGGGCTGCATTGCGCATGCGCCTGCGTTTTCGTAAAATTTCTAGGTTTTTCGTTAATGGCAGCCTGCCGCTTCCCCCGGACGGCGACCGAACGACTGGCGAAGCCCTGCGGATCATCCCTTTGCCTGATCTGCTCCAGTAAGTTTCTTCATGCACTATCTTCATGACTATATTCCCTGTGTATATATGTGGGCTACCTTCTATACTGTCCCTTACTCTTTCCATTAGGAATGGCTGAGCAAGCTGCCTTAAGGAATGCCTCCTCCTCTCCGAGGTAAGGGTATGGTAATATGGCACCTTAAAGAGACAGTGAGGTGGTTTTTTTCATGACAAATCGTTATGTTTCAGCCCTTCTCACGAAGAGCACAGACGGACTTCTTCAAGATTGTCCTCACACAGATGTAATAGATCAAGAGAAAGAAGTGCTTCACGTCACAGCCACAGACACTCGACCTCTCATCACACGTACCACCAACATCGCTCTGAGGTGAAATCGTGCTGGATGTGTGGTGGCCAATCGTTACCTGGGAAGGTGATCTGTCAAGCCTGCCTAACTGAAACTACGCAGGGGACACCCACTCCACCCATGAATACGCTGTCTCTCGTTGTACAGTCAGCTAGAGATGGTCGCCACGAAGGTGGGCAGGGTGGTCATCCAGATGGACCATCCACCTCTCAACAGCCGACCGAGCCTACCATTGATGGCTCACAGTCAGACACCTCAGACTTGGGCGAACCTAGAATGAGGAAGGACTGGAGGAGCCTGAATTTATCACGTGTCCTGTGGGTTAAGAGGGGCGGACCTTAACCCATTGTGTGCTGCCATCGAAGCACCAGGAAAGGAAAATTACGGAAAGGTAAGTATACCATTTTCTGTTTTTTAGCAGAGTGGGAAAAAGCTAGATCCCCCATAAGGTTTTGTCTTTGTCACTGTTGCAGATTTTTCCCCCACTCTCTGTCTGGTGAAACCCTTTTCACTGGGATATTAACTGAGAGGAAATCTCTACAAGAGCGGGGAGAAACCTGAAAGTGGCCCTAATCTTTCCTTACTTTATCTAAAAAAAAAATGGCTTGACAAGCTAAAGCTAACCCTTAGCACTGACCCTAATATTTAATGCTCACCATAACTTTAACACTTACCTTAATTGATTATTTAAGTAATTAGAGTGCACTGCACAGCTGCTTAATCCGATAGAAATGTTATTGATATTTCCTTCTGACGGTGAATGTTTTTTTCATAGGAATAAATGGATACTGCAGTACCCATGTGCAGATGAAGTAGAGCCTAGCCAGCAAACTTTAGGAGAAGAAGAATGTGATTTCACCCAAAAGACCACACAGGGATCTTAATGGCCTGGGGATAGGTAAGTGTAAAACTTAAAGGCAGTGCTGGGAAGTGGGGTCATATAAAGGGTGTCTGTACTAAAAAAACTAACCCCTCTGCTCTTTATACTTACCTCATCCTGCGCCGGAAGCTGTTTCTCTGAATCATCACGCTTGTGCTGCCAGCTACTGTACGAGGAGCATCATAACTGTGGTGGCAGTAAAGGAGCATATTGGTGACAGCATAATAAATTGATATTAAACCTTATTTTATTTTTTGCTAATTGAGATGCTGTAGACAGGACTTTCATAGTGTGCTGCTTTTTATGAAGCTCATTAATTTTCGTCTATTTATTTTACCAGCATCCCCCATCTCTGGCCTTGATTTCTGTTGTAAGGGTGACTCCTTGCTCCTATGGAGCCCCCTTGCAGTCACCTTAAGTGCGCACACTCGGTATATCTGCCGCCGCTGCATTGGCCGTACATGCACAGGCATCCTAGAGGAATAGCAATGAGGTGACGGTGGTGTCAGCACACATGCGTTACGGTGAAAGGGATGATCAGTCATGTAGTACCGAGGAGGGAATCACTCCCCAACAGGACATTCATGGAACCTGCACAGAAGACACTGGAGGCTGCACCATTAAAATAAGTAAATGTAAGTGTTTATGGGCATTCTAGTAAAGAATCGTTAATTAGCAAGTATTAAATAGGTCAATCAGAATGTATCTGAAGAAGAAAAACTGAGGCTTTAGTACCACTTTAAAAACAGGCTAGTGGAATAAAACTTGAAATTAGCTCTGGCAATGCATTGCAGGGCTTAAATCCAAATCTCTAGGTAGGAGTTGTTCTCACCAGTGGCCCCACATGAATAAAGATTTTCTTGCTTGTATTTGCCCAGTAAGCTGTCTTTTCTGAGATATGTACTTCAATTGCACCAAGGGTAAGATAACTGTAGACTCAGCAGAAATAGAGGAATTTCCAGGGAAATCATAAATACAGTTGTACATAAACTTGCTTACAATTTCTGATTTACTAAAATCCGTAGGAAGTATTACAGTAGGCAGTGAGAAACTTCTCAGAGACGCTATATTGGACAGCAAATGGCAAAGCCATGTTATTTTTGAAGTCTATTCACTCTGGAAAACAGAACATTTACACACTTTAATGAATGGAGTCTAAATAAATTTGAACTGTAGAAATGCTTTTTCTTCTGTTGATAAGTGTTCTCCAAGTTACGACCACTTATGTGAGCCTCTCCGCCAAACGTGACTCGCAGTTTGATTGAGACTGCCAAAATGTCTAGAGAAACCTATACATAACAATTAATGCACATCTTTTCCCACCTTCTCTAAAGTGAACATTTTATGTAGAAAAGCTCTTTGGGCTTCTTGTGAAGATTAGAAAAATGATTACTTTTGTCTGTGTGTGGCGAATTGAGGTGTTACAGATTACATCAAACTTATTATTTTGCAAATCTAACTGTTACAGCACGGCATTCAATTCAATCATTTAATCTTCCAAGTGGAATCTTTTTTTTCTTTTTAGTGAAAAGAAAGTCACAAAGAACGGTATGCGCATTATTAAACTGTTGACTCGAGCGGTAGAGAAAAATACATCTGAAGATAGTCATTAACTGTGGGCAATTACAATCTTTAAATATGCTATTTTATTTGTCACAATGTGGTAATTACATCAAAATAAATTTGGTTTGGATTAACCTTTTTAGAAAAACTCTGTATGCTGACTGAAGACAACATCACTGGCACCATAATATCACAACAAACTTTTTTTTAGATAACCCCCCCCCCCCCCAAAAAAACTTAAAAAATAAGTG
>NW_017307962.1:78939-84181 GCF_000935625.1 Nanorana parkeri | reverse complement strand
ACCCCCCCCCCCCCAAAAAAAACTTAAAAGATTAGGGACATTTTCAAAAGAAAGGTTCTTCTTTTTGCACAGGATTGCGCAAAAAGAGAATTTATGCATTTGATTTTCTTTAGCTCTAATAAAAATATTTTTAAAGTTTGTGAAAAAGTTTAGTTTTTGATAGAGTGGGGCATAGTCAAAAATGAACAATGAATGTGCTACAGAAATGTATAGACAGTAGTGAAAACCAGACTGAGATTCTAACCTTTCATCACTTAAAGTGACCCCGTCAGGTTCTTAAAAAAAGCTGTTGATAGATCCCCACAATAGAAAGGTTATTATACTCATCTCTCCAATTGCCATGTGCTGCAGCCAGTCTCTTCAGTATTTGACACCTTTTGAAATGTCAGGTGCCCATGTTCCCTGCTGCACACTGTGGTTCCCTCCTCTGACCCGTACAACAGTGTTGAGTCCTATAGTGACATAGGGTTTGGAGGGAGGAAACACAGTGCATGGTGGGGGATACAGGTGTCCCACACTCCTGGATGGGTTAAATGCTGAATGGACTGGTAGAGGCTGCAGCACTGGAATGGAGGGGAGATAGAATACACAGGTAACCAGAGAAAGAGGTTTACTTCCTCTTTTCTTGCAAGGAACCTTTCGCTTTCTTTAGAACCTGATTGCATTAAAAAAATGTTTTGTTGCTTTCTCTGTCTCCATTAGAAAATGTGGCCAGCACTTCCTGCCCCTTTGCCACCTAATCACTAGGATGGGAAATCTCCCTAGTAGAAATAGCAATAAAAACTTAACAGGATTTCCAACCTGGGTCATTTCTGTGGAGATTTTCCTTTACTTCCTGTCTTAAGGCACAACAAGAAGTGAAAGGAGATACCTCTGAAGTAAGGGAAATACTCTTTTAAACAGTTGTCACTGGAACAAGTGTCCCCATTGGAAAGTACCCCCTTTATTGCAGTTCCAGTGATAGTTTTAAATTGTCCACTACTTTTGGTTTCGGCAACAATGGTAACCAGGACATATAAGAGGAATCTTACCAGCAGGGACACAGGCAGTAATAAAAGCCTGACAGAAGTTATTTTTGCAATCTATCCAAAACAAACAAACAAAAATTTATAAGAATTCTGATTGGCTGCTATGAGTTGCTACATTTAGACATTAGCATATAAGAGTAAACTGGCCATACACATTAAGATTTTTCGATTGTCCTATCTATACAGCATGGATGGCAGTATCTCCCTTGCTGGCTACTGTATTCTGGCAGCCATGGACTGTCCCTGTTGGCAGCACTCACTGTTCGGCTATGAGTTTTCCACCCGGCAACTATGTCAAAAATCAATAAAAAAATTGACATTTGGCAAGTCAGGTGGTGCCAGAGATCAAATGTTGGCTGATTCTGCAGGCAACTACCACAATTTGATACTTGTATGGCCAGATTAAGAAGAAGATAAGCCTGTTAGTGGTTTTCAAAAGCCTTTATAATTTTTCCACAATCAGATGCTATACTGTGACTGTGGTTATGGTGGACAAAGGGGTATCACATAGACATCTTTAAACTACCATACTTTGTCTAATTCACCACCTAATTTTCTTTAGTTAATGAAAGCTTTAACTAGAAAGTTGTAATGTCAAAGTAAAGTAAAAAATGAATAAAATTGACAAACTGAAAAGAAAAACTGCAAAAGGAGTGCTAAAATTGAAATTAAACTTCAGGAAGCTTATGTAGCTTATATATGTTGGTGTCAGTGGCATCACTAGGTGGGTGGGGCCACACCTAGGTGACACCAAAATGACTGAAAAGTCAGGCACTCTGTCATGGACTGAGAGCCTGACAGTTGCACGAGAGAGGAAGAGACCTGGCGACATACCTTATCCCCATGGGTGAACGTCCCCTCCTTTCTCTGCCAGCGTCCATCACCAAGATGGACGAGTGTAGGGATAAAGGAGAGGCATGAGTGCCGGTGGGTGATGATACCACTAGAACCTTCTACTGGCTGGAGGTGACAGGTGGGAAGAGTCCAGGAACAGGCCAGGGTCAACAACAGTCTGGCTAGAAGGCACTAATATGGCAGGTAGAGACAGAGGTGGAGACAGGCCAGGGTAAGCGCCAGTTGGGCGAGATGGCACAAATATGGCAGGCAAAGAAAGAGTTGGGGAAAAAACCAGGTCAGCAACTTGGGGCAGTGTAGTACAAAGTGGCAAGTAGTAATCGTAGTCAAGAAACAAGCCAAAGTCAAAAGTAGAACAGGAAACTGAGGCAAGCTAGAGAAAGCCAGGTGAAGATCTCTCAGGCCTGGAGTCATGCAGGACTCAGCCTTAAATAGCGCGCTTGGTGCCACTCTTCACAATGAGCATGCATGCTCTTAACCTCTGCTATGTTTGCTGGCTTGATCTTCCTGACAGGCAGAGAACAAACAGGTATGTTTTTTTAAATATCTCTTTATTCAATTTGAAACAATTATACAAACAAACAAAATTAAAAAAATAAACAAAACCACATTCAACATACTCCAAGTGATACAATACATTAACTATAAAATATCTAAATAGCATAATTCTATTATTCTGTTTATATAATAACCACTCCACATTCATCCTGGGCCCGGCCTGCCCCCCTATTCCTTTCCTTCATTTTTCCACCTTCACTCCCAAAAGTAATCTCAAGTGTAGTTTGCCACAGTTATATCATTATCAATCAACTAAACATTATATAATCACCCTTAGCTCAAAATATATTGTAAGGCTAAAGAATCTGATGCTAAACCTGGTGTAGAAAGCCACACACCCAACATTCTAAAGAGTTTTTTTAGGTATTCCTCTGTGTTGGTACACCAATTTTTCTTTAAACAGCAATAAATTGACCTGGGCACGCCATTCACCAATAGTGGGGGGGGGGGGTTTAGAAGACATCCACCTCAAGGCTACTACTTTTCTTGCTACAAAAAGAAGCCGTGTTACTAAAGAGAAGATATGCTCAGAATATTCGTCTTTAACGATTAGATTCAGTAAACATATCCTAGGATCTGTCAATATAGATATCTGACATATATTATTAATAATGGACACTACTTCCTTCCAGTATCGAAAAAGCTTTGGGCATTTCCATAACATATGCAACAGATCTGCAGCTTAACAGGTATGTTTATACACATATCAAACAGATATAACAATATCAAACATATCAAACAGAGATAATTAAATGTTTTCAATATTTAACAGACCAAAGATGAGATCCTAATAGGTTGGACTTGATGGACTAATGTCTTTATTCAACCTCAAATACTATGTAACTATGTAAGGGGAGCTAATACACATAGATGTACATATACTCTACTAACCAGATCTCCACATAGACTCTACTGACCAGACTAATGTTTTTTTACACTCACACTTACTGCACATCTGCACTTTAAAGAATGGACAATACACTGCTGGTTATCACTTTATTTCACTCACCCCGTACTGCTGCTGTTTGCACTCGCACACTTTACACTTTAAACACCGATACACTTATATAGTTGGTATTTATTTATTAAGTTGTATTTGCATTTGAATTTGAATTTGAATTTAATTTAATTTAATTTTTAATTTGTTTTATTCATACTTATATTCTATTTTGTCTAAATGTAAATTTATTTTTAATATTCATATTTGATTCTTTCCCTTATCTGTCCACTCCGACCCCCCCTTTTTCGTCGTGTAAGCATTTCACTCCATATCATACTGTGTATGATTATGTATGTGACTAATAAAATCTGAATCTAATAAAGGAAGTAAAGTGCCATGCTTTACATAAACTTTAAATTCTATGTCCCAATATATGTAATGAACTCCTGTGTGGCAGATTGCTTGGTAGAGGAGGTATTTCTATAGCTAAGCCAAGAAATTAATGGACATCTGTGGCAAGACCTCCTGTAACAACAAGTCTTTCTCACCACAGCTGATTTCAGATACGGGCTCAGGTCAGTCAATGTGAATGTCAGTGAAGTGGAAAGATTTGAACTAATTTCTGAAGAACATTTTTTTAACTCTTAACTACCTTTATTAGCGGAGGAACCAGAATAAAAATCAAAGTCACAAACTTTGTCCTTTATTTATTCTCTCTGCTATATGGAGCCAACTGTCAGAACTACATATTGTATTTCCACTGTTTTGCTTTTATGGGGAGAATAATCTGCTGCTGATTTATGAAAGCTATAGCATTTATACAACTATGATTGTCTGCTTTGCTTCTTCCTTAAAGGTCAACTTTAATTATATTCTTATCGGTCCTTTAAAGGTACATTCTGAGCGATACTAATAGGCTGAAGCAGTCTGTGATAATTGGTGACGTAATGTGATTATGAACGACGGCCCTGTCAAAACTGTGGAAATGGGTACAATTGAATAATTTCAGGGAACATTACTGGGGGAGCGGAAAGGAAATGCTGTAAGTTCTTTCACCATGATGTAAATATGACATATAAATGTCTTCAAAGATTATAAAGTGCCAAGTGAATCATTTTAACATCTGCTCTATCGCATGCACATTAATGAATGACTGCCATTGTGCTGGAAGTCAAGAATTGTCCAATCTCTCTCTGGAAAGCAGTAGCAGCTTCACTAGAGAAACTGAGAGAGGTATGAAAAGAGAAGATGTTTTTTCAGAGCAGTCACAAGCCCTGTCTAGCAAGACTTGGAAAATCTTTTTCATCCGAGAGCAGTTCCTCTTGTCACTAGTCAGTTATTTTAAAAATAGTCTTTGAATAACTGTCTGATGCTGACTGGTCTTGTCTTCACATAGTATGGCAATCTGCTTTCGCCCAAAATAGATATTGAGGAGGAGCTGGACCTGGAATAATCAAAATCAATATTTCTTATATACAGGTAAGGTTTAATGCAGCGATAACAAGATCGGAGTTCTCAGAGTCCACTGTGTTGTGGTTTCTAGATCCCTTCACTTAGCCCCATGTGAAATAAATTGCTTTGACACTGTAGTCAATGAACAATGCAAAACATAACTTTTCAGTGGCACTTAAAGTGACGCTAAATTCGGCAGTTAAATCTTAAAAATGCATTCATGTATCTTGACTATTAACAAAATTGCAGCTTATTTGTGTATCACTCAGCTGTAGATCCTCAAATCACCTCTGAATTGGTGCTGACACTGTCCTTCCATCTGCAAGCACTATTTTTGCAGATCACACTGGACTGGAACACAAACAATCGCACTGGGAGCTGGGGTGTGTGGCTGCGGTGCCGTTTACAT
>NW_017307962.1:25582-78905 GCF_000935625.1 Nanorana parkeri | reverse complement strand
CGCTTGATAAAATCCCCCCCCCCCCCCCCGAATGCAGGGAGCCGGCCGGCTTACGTCCAGTGCGTTCCAGAGGCCGAATGCTCTGGAACGCAGACTTTGTGATGTGAACCGGCCCAGAGGGTGGCTATTTCTGTTACCAATGGTCGCTGTGTGTGTTGTAAAGTAGCCACCACTTCATGCTCACTCCTGTGATGGTCTACAATCTCACATTTAGTTAGCTAATTTGTATTGACGATGTAGTCCATCGCAGTATCAAGCTCGGAGTGGTGGCTAATTTACAACACACACATAGGGAACAAAAGTAGCTACCCTCCAGCAGGAAGGACAGTGTCAGCATGAATTCAGGGATGATTTGAAGATCTACAGCCGAGTGATGCAGAAATAAGCCACATTTTTGTTAAGGTTTTTAAGGTTAATTTTTAAGCTTTACCTCCTGCATTTAGTGTCACTTTAAAGTGGAACTAGACCCACCAATGTAATGGCTCCCAAACAGTTACTTTCAAGGCATGCCAACTGTCAAGGTTGTCAGTGTGCTTATTTCAGCTCTCAACTGAACTTTAAAGCCCTCAAATGGCTGGTGTCATAGCTGACCACTTGTGCAACACCATGGTAACTGCAATCCAAATGCAATCATCCAATGCAGGCTAAGATGGCACCATCTTTTGCTGTAAGAGATAAGTGCTTGTTGTTCCCCTTTCAGGAATAGAATGGAGACACGCTACTACATAACATATTTATTTACAACAGGAAGTAAGACATGATTTCTTTAAACAATATCACTTTTGTTTTGTTTTGCATACTGTCCTGCCCATGTACACATTTCCATTTTTGCTACTTTCAGCCAAATGTATTTGATGCAGACACACATTGGAAGTCTTTATCTGCCTGGTAAAGGCAATCTCTGGGCTTCTAGTGTGTTGCAGTATGTTTATTGAGTATGGGGCTACCTCCCGGTCAGCCTGCTCTCTGTTTTAAATTGCTATATATGTCCCACAGTTGGGAAACTCAGATGGCTTAGAGTTAGAGACCACACTTATTAGAGGTGCTTTGATGTGGAAGTGTCGCTCCACATGCATACCTTTTCAACTGTCCCTCATTTGGAGAGACTGTGCTTCTTTTGGAACTAAATCTCTCGGTCCCTCTTCTCCATTTAGCTGTCTTTCCTTTTGGTTTAATGTTTGGCCTGACATCAATATAAAATGTATTATTTACCTTTTAAAAGTGTTGAACAGAATAAGGGAAATATAGAGGTGAAAATAAGTTCTTGCATGAAAAGTAGTAATTGTTCATGGCTGGTGTACCTGGGGTCTGTCAGAGGTGTGTGCTTTGTGTACATACATTGAGCTTTAATGGGCCCCTCTTCCTCTTAAAAATGTTTGGAGGCATGCACATATACTTGCAAATGTATGCAACTAAAATCTCTGGTTTTTAACATGAGTAGTTAAATGGATTAAATTGGCCTTTTTGCTAGCTAGCTGGAAAATGTGCTGGAGACCTCTTTTGTACACTTAGGCTAGCCATACACAAGTAGATTTCTCCTCTTCAGTCCCGTGAGCCCATCAAGAGAAATAACTAAATTCCCCCCATGCACGCTAATCCTGCAGCTGTCTGAATACCCAAACTGTGATTGGATGTAGTCACTGTTTCCACTTGACTCCTTTGATTTTGAAATCTACTTATGTGGAGCTGGGTAGTGCCAACAGGGCCATCTATGGCTCCAAATGCGGCCGATTCAGCGGGAATCAGATGAAATTCAAGCATTTAATGGAAGGTAGACTGTTGTCACCAGAATCACTAGTTTTCTCATTGGAAGATTTACCCTAACCTTATATTCTGGTAACAACTTAAAACACTGCAGACAATGGTCACCAGAACCAATGAAGAAGACAAATCTCCCCAGTGGGGACTCAGACAGCGAAAATACCCTGACGGAGGTTCTAACCCTTCTACGGTCTATTCAAGCAGAAAAAGGAATGGCGCAGGATGGCAGAGTGAGGCCTGTGGGGCAATTCATTGTTTTTCCTCTTTAACCTGAAGTCAGGCATTAAACTATATTTACACCTGTTTTGTTAATAAATGGGACCTTTACTTTAGCAGACAAAAATTTAGAACTGTATCAAGCTTTGCAAAGGGAAGATTAGTATGACTGAGCTCTGTTGATTATTATGCAGCCAATAGCTGTTCATTAAATATGATCAGCATTCAAATGTGCAGATGACAAGCTAGATTATTCTTCCTTGCCATAGCAGACAATACTCTGCTTAAGAGTTCTGTGTAAAAGACAAGAATAAAAACTGAAAATAATTACTACTTTCAGTTTTTTGCTCAGCGTAGTGAAACTCAGTTGCCACAATTTGATGCTCGGGATATTTTCAGACTGCAAAATCTTGTAATTACAATGATTGCCAGAACAAACAATGGCTTTTTTTGAATGTTTTATTCATTTTCCACAAATCAATACCAGTTTTTATTTTTTAATAGTTTAAATGTAATCAAGTCTGACATTTTTAACTAGGGCAACATGCTGAAAATAGCCTCATATCAGGCTGATACCAAATTAACAGGACACGCCAGTAAAACATGGACTTTTTGTTAATGTTAAGTAGTTCTGTAGATGTTTTCCAAAGTGTTTTCCACATTTAATAAAGCAATTTCATTTTTTTCTTCATCAGCTAGCATATGAAATATTAAACTCCATCATTCTAGCTGAAAATTAACAGAGAAGTGAATGACACATTGCAGTGACTCTTCCCTAATCAGACAGCTCAATCTGAAGATTTATTCATAGTGAGACAAAAGGCAGAGGGCTACTGAAGTAATGTCTCTTTAGCTAACTCATATTGCTCTGGGAATTTATTGACAATTTGTTTATTTGTAATTTGTGTGCCGGGCCGGACTGGGACAAAAAATAGGCCCAGGCATTTTAGACTGAGCAGCCCAATCACGTGACCACTGGCAGGCCCCACCCCTCACAACAGGGGCGGAGCCAACACAGAAGCGCAATCGAGGGGCAGGGCCGGCCACTAGTAAGTACAGAAGGGCTACAGCTGACACACAAGCCTTGCTACAACCAATACACAAACCTTGCAACAATTTAGGAAGCTTGCTATAGAGAGGTTTTGTGATGTCCTCAGCGGATCTCCACCTTCCCAGCTGTCCACCTTAATGCTGAAATCAGCCGTACCAGCCTGAAGTGAATAGCCGAACAGTGTTCTGCTCACTTCACTTCAGATCGGTCATTCACTCGGCTACCCCTAAGTGTGGATGGTCACAGAATGTAGAGTGAGCATACGGGTAATAGAATGCAGGCTGCCAGGAGCACAGGCGGCTCTCTAAATAGGAAAATTAGGTGGCTGCCTAATTTTCCTAAATACAGGGACAATATATATGCAGTATAGACTCTATAGGTGGCACATACAGTACTGGCTCTATAGGGGGCAGGCAGGTATATGGTTAATATGGCTCCATGGTGTACAAATGAGTATTCAGTAAGCAGAAACCTTTAATAAAAACATATTGCAATGGTATTATCACCCATATATACACAGATCTCACTGGCCCCCCAACCCCCCTGGCATTCTCTGCACTAAAGTAGCTTACACTCTAATGTCCCTCCCCTTATTATGAAACAATTGAATATAACCTATAAATCTCCAAATAAACAATAAAACAACCCAAAACACACCTATGTGTGTATACCACCGTATATAAAGCGTACACATAAAATACAATAAGTATGGTGCAAAAAATATTGAACAATGTGAAATAATGTGTGACTCATTAATATTCGAAGATATGCAAATCAGCATAACTCAACAATCTATGTGAATAATGTGTACCTAAATTAATAATGAAGATAATTAATAATAAAGATATAACTAAAGTCCATATAAATTATATAAAGTACAAAACTTCATCCGATCCTCACAGGGCAAAGCTAACTCGTGATCAGTTCAAGTAGTGATGAAAAAAATGTGTAATCATATAATCCCCCTACGAAGAAAAAACAATGCTCCCCACTCACCAGAATCAAATAGTAAAATCGCAGTGATCACAGGACGCTACTTTCCCCAACAAAGTAATGGCTTCCAACAGACCTTCTTTCTCTTTTCTCCACACGTGCATTCAATGCCTCACACTGATTGAAAGAAACAGTGAATCCTCTCCCACCGCAAACTCTTTCTTTCCCCACTCGACACCTTGAATGAATCAATAAACGGTCTCCTCCTCACGTCTCATACAAATGGATCGTAGCCGGGATTTTAGCTCACCAATAAAGAAACAAATATACCGCACATAGCTTAAAATCTTTAAAAATTTATTTTGTGCAAAAAACAATAAAAACGTACATCAATGAAAAGTGGATAGAACTTGTAACCCACAAATGGGTATATCTCACAATGTTCAGCAGGTGATAATGGTCCTAAAGCAGGTCCACAATGGAATGAACAGGATAGCAGCAACGTACACGCTCGTCCCGACGCGTTTCATCCTCATCGACTTTTTCAAGGGTGGCATTCACATCGCAGCTATCCATCCTATATACCCTTATCAATAAAATATTCAAATATACCCCCCACAAAATTGTGTAGTATGTAGGGTCCCGGCTGGCCGTTCTGTAGCTGCAGCGGCCCGGGAGGAGAGAGAGAGCTGACAGGAGGGATTGTAGCTCATCCACGAAACCAGCTCCCCGCCCTCGCATCCTTAGGCGGCTAGCAGCTGGATAGCTGCAGGCATAGCGGGCCGGGACGGGCTGAACATTAGGCAGATTGTGTTCGGCTCGACCCACCGGGAAAGTGCCCGGTATGCCCGATGGCCAGTCCGCCCCTGTTTGTGTGTATGCACATAGAAAACAAAAGATATAAATCATTAGTATAAAAATGTAATTAAAAAAAAGATACATAAATAACAATAAATGGACCTTTAACTGTTATGCCCTTCAAATAAGTTACCTGTGTTAGCACAGCACATTACCATAAAAGGAGCTCTGCATTAAGACAACCCATTTGTTTTGAATAGGCTGGCAGTGCACCCTTATGCACAAACAAATCAGCCATGGATGTTTCTTTTAATACATTTCAAGGCAGCAATGCATTTATTGGGATGGCATTCACAATAAATGGGGCCAAACTGCAGTATGTGCAAGTAAGGTGTGGTAAAATGCATGTCTTACCACTCCCTACTGCAACACACTAATCTGATTGGGTCCTCAAAGTTTTCCTTCAAACCCACCCAGGAGACATAGCCCACATCCTGGCATTCATTGTGTGTATCTTGCTGCCTTGTGTACTAAATCCCTATGATTGCCAATATCCTGACTTAGACATATTTTCAGTTTATTTAACATTATATAAAATCATTCCTTGCTCCTGAAAGATCTCACAATTTAATGATTCTATCTGTCATACTGAAATGCAAATTCTGGGGATAATTTGCATTAAAGCAAGCTATTTTGAATTGTGGTAGGAAACTGCAACACCTTGGGAAAACATAGGTAAGCACAGAGAGAACATGCAAACTCCACATAGTTAGTGTCCCTGGAGGGATTTAAACCTAGGACCACAGAGCTATTAATGGGAAAGCATAGAGTATATTCAGTGAGCACATATTTTAGGTTATTACTGCATTGTTTTTCATATGACTTTCATATGTGTACATGAATCTATGACAGGTGATATGGGCTTAATCTCCCAGTTGCAAGAAAGTAAACTTACTTATATAACTTAGACTTTATAGTCATGTTTACATTTTAAAACTCTGTGCTAAAGATGGCAAAATACTGCTGGTGTTTCTGAGCAAGGTTACTGATAAATGGGGGTGTAGAGGCAATTAAACAACCCCTAGTATGCACTTAAATGTTACAGAAGTCTGCAGGGCTGGCCACAAGAATTATCAGTAGAGAATAGTCCTCTTACTACATCTGTTTGACAGCAAAAATATAACATGGCACATGGAAAACAATAGCTGTAGCTGTTGTATGCACTGCAATCATACCAAACATGGGTAGGTCTCTGACTGTCTAAATCAAAGATTGCCATGTATGACCAGAATAAGTTGTATGTTTTGTTCTAACTGAACAACTAGCCACTTCATGGTGAATCAAAAAGTCCACAATGTAATTAGTGAGACACACAGAAGAGCCTTTCTAAAACAGAAGGTATTTGCTTGTCTTACTGCCATCACAGATTCAAAATATTAGGAGTTTATAACTCATTTTAGGATAGTGATCAGAGCAATGCAAATACTGTAATTCCTTTATGCCCCTGTGGCCATAATAATTCCTTTATGCCCCTTCCAGAACCACTGATTGTAATTACAAATACGGCCTAATAATAAAGAGCCAAGCTTTCCAAACTGCATGGCCAACTACCCTGAAAAAGCTTCATGCAGTTTGAAATAAAAGTCTCTTTAATATTAGACTGTGTCCGTACTATAATCCAGCAGTTCTGAATGCACACTTTGCCACGGGCATGGAGGAATAATTTGCATAGCTGGCCCATAATATTAAAATGAGAGGAAAAAAAATGTTTTTGGGGATCTGTGATGGAAGCAAGATAAGCAAATACTTTCTGTTTGAAGCTCTACTGTGTTTCTCACTTACTATTCTAGATGCCCATATGGAGTAGATGAGCATGTTGTTTGCCATGTGTTGTGCAGCAGATCTTACATAAATGCTTCATCAGCATGCCACACACCATCTTTCTTGTCTTCACATGTTCTGTGCATGTTCCTTTCTCGTACACTGACCTTTCTTTTCTAAATTCCTTAATGCCAGCTGCTGAAAACCCTTGATGGCTCCATGGTCTAAAATGTAGAACAATGTGAGCCTTTTTCTTTTCCTTATTATTTAGGTGTACCTATACCTTTACAGACATGGACAAATTTGTTGGCACCCTTCCACGAAAAAAAAGAAGAACCCACAATATTCCCTGAAATAGTTTTCTGACCAGAGTAATTTTGGCATCCATTACTGTGTATTCCATACTTTATAAAAATAAGACTTTGCTTTCTGATTTTTTATTCAACACAATATTTAAATAATACAATAAATAAAAATGTCATGGAAACAAATTATGGGACCCTTAAGCTAATATTTTGTTGCATAATCCTTACAGGCAATCACTGCAAACAAGCAATTTCTGTAGCTCTGAATAAGAATTCTTCACCTGCCAACAGGTAATTTGGCCCACTTTTCTTGAGAAAACTGCTTCAACTGTCTCAGGTGCCTTATCCAGACTGCATGTTTCTCTCTCCACAGGTGTTCAATAGGATTTAGATCAGGATCATAGAAGGTCACTTCAGAATAGTCCTTTGTTTTGTTCTTAGCCATTCTTGGGTGCTGTTAGCTGTGTGTTTTGGGTAATTATCCTGTTGGAGGACCCACAACTGAGACAGAGCTCTCTGATACTGGACCGTATGTTTTGCTTCAGAATCCCTTAATGATCTGGAGCTTTAATTGTGTCAGATGCAGCTAAGCAGACCTAAACATAACCGAGACTCCTCCATGTTTCACAATTGGCACAGCATTTTTTCTTTGAAAGCTTAATTTTTTTCTGTGAACAAAGGGCTGATGTGCATCCCTCCATATCAGGTCTGTCCAGAGGATATTCTCCCAAAAGAATTGTGTCTTGTCAATATGCATTTTAATCAATAGCAGTTGGGTTTTTATGTTTGTTTGAATAGTGGAATCCTCCTGGGTATTGTTCGTTTGAGTCCACAGTCACTGGAAAAAGTGACAGATGGAGTGTACCTTGACCTTAGAGTTTAGCAGGTACTGTATTTCATTGGAAGTTTTCTTTGGCTCTTTGTCTACCATTTGTACTATGCTTCTGTTCACTCTGTGGTTTTTCCTTTTGCAGCCACATCTAGGGTGGTTGGCTACACTTCCATGGACCTTAAACTTCTTAGTAATATCTGCAACTAACGTCACAGTCACAGGAACGCCAAGCTGCTTGGAGATGGTCTTATAGCTAATACCTTTCACAACCTATACCTTCACCTATAGACTGCTGGTTTTCTTTCTGATCTCCTCAGACAACACTACTTTACTTTTTCTGATCCATGTTCAGTGTGGTGCACATGATGATACTAAACAGCCAAGTGACTTATTTTCTCAATTTGAATAGGCTAACTGACTGACATTATGTGCCTTCAGCTAGCGAGCCTCGCTTTCCAATGGCAAAGTGTGCAAAAGCTGAAAGCATAAAGAGAATACTTCTTATCACACTGACTGCATTTTTAATGAATAAGGATGCATAAACAGATGGATAATAAAACACCCTAATACAGAGATGAAACCCATACTTACACAAGCTATTTTGCCAGCAAAAGATTTGAAAAGCTGTGCATATACATGTAATGCATGTAATACCTCTATACTTGATGTTTTGTTTGAAAGCATTACACAAAGAGGGTGATTGCACTTTTCCTTGCCAGCAGTTCAGCAAACTCAATGCAAGTGTTACACTTCTTAGATGTTCTTTGGGCTGCTTCTGAAGATTACTACACTGGTGACCCCACCATGATGTCTCTCCCTGCTGTCCACCTAAATATCTCCACCTTGCCAACAGCTAACCCAGTATACATCAGCTCACCTGTGCACAAGCAAGGCAAAATGTGCACTGTTATTGGGACTCAATGACTGGTATGGGAATCACTGGTTTAAGTCATAACCTATTAGGTTTTAACCAAGTATGTTTCTACTTGGGCTTGGGGTTATTTGTTATGGTGCCCAATTGTGCCCCTGAGGGCTTTTCTTAGAGAGAGAGAGAGAGAGAGGGAGGATAGATATATGGATGGAAGATAGATATATAGATAATGGATAGATCAATAGAGAGATGGATAATGAGTAGATAAATGGAGAGACAGATAATAGCTAGATAGATATATAGATAGATAGATAGATAGATAGATAGATAGATAGATAGATAGATAGCTAAACTTTGGGGGCCCCCAGCTGACTCTCTTTTTAGCTGCTGGAAGTGTCAATATGTGTCATTTGATGAAGTATGTATCAAGGACAGGCAGCAGGAGAACTGTCGGCATAGTTTGTACACTACTAGGGAGCAGTGCTGCGGGTAAAAGGTATAGTAGCACTAATAATAATACCCATAATTATATTTTATATTATGATAAATTATTACTGCTCTTGTACACACTTTCTATTGAACCCTAATACACACACCTTTAAACTCTAGCTTCATTAAAAAAAATGTTGTAGAACCACAAACCTTTTGGCTAAAATTTTGGGATTTTTGACTGCATTAGGCATAGAGGGTTAATCTCAGTCTGGAACAGGTGTTAAGAGCACAACAAATCTATGGGGCTAAGATAGATAAGCAAATGCTTCTTACTGTGCCAACAGGATGCTGAAGTTTGACTTCAGCTCTTCTATACTGGAGACTTCCCAGTTTTGTTTTCCTAATTACCCACTCCTAGCTCAGTCCTCATAGCAACCCACCATATTGTTACGCCACTAGATAGATAGATAGATAGATAGATAGATAGATAGATAGATAGATAGATAGATAGATACAAATATAGAAAGATAGAGTAATATTTAGATAGAAGAATGTCTCCGATAACAGAACCATAGTAAACATATTCATTCTCTTTGAATATATACAAAAATATATTTACATCTGCAGATGAAGACAAATGGTAAACATAGGAAGAACATTTTGTTTATTTTATTATTCACCTCAAATATTCCATTGTATGACAATTAGGTTTCTATCCCTTGATATTAAAATTTGAATGGGTCACTAAATGTACAACAGTAGAAGGAAACAACATTAGTTACACATTACCAGAACCAAACTAAATTAAGAAAGCGCTCATTTCCTCTGTGTCATCAATATTTTACTTTGCCATACCCTGAACACATAACAGAGAATTAATCATTAATGTGCTGCTCTACGTCCATTATTTATATGAAATCACCTAACACAATCACAGGCAAGAGTGTATACCTATGGAAGGACTCTTTATTGAGGAACAAGGAAAGCTGCCACGGAGATTGAAGTCTTTGTTGTAACATAATGGGGTGGTGGCTCTGCTGCTGTAAAAAAAAAAAAAGTTAAAAAAAAAGAAAAAACTCTCCCGGCCGCTCTGGGAGTGGCCATGATCGGGAGCTGTACGGGCTATTGTGAATAGCCTGTACAGCACCCCCTCGGTTCTCCTGAACCGAAGGGGTCCTGGGGCCGAAGCTAGCCGAAGGATCAGCCGAAGCTACGGCCAGATCCCTCGGCAGCTTCGTGAATAGACCCCATTGAATGATTTCCTGGAGCTGAATGTATGTGGCATTCACTGACAAGGCAGAGTGGTAATGGTACTGGACCTAGATATCTAAACACAATACCCAGACACTGGGTTTTATCCTGAAGCAGTGGAAATGTGATAATCTCTTCCCATAACAGTTACAAATAAGCAGTGATGAGCAAAAAATTAGATAACATTTATAATTCCATTCCTCTTTTTACAGGGGTTTTCTGCTTTATCAGATTATTGCCACCCCCTGAAATTTCCTAATAGTCAAAAGATTAACATTCCATTCAGCCTTTCATGTTATCACCATCTCCAATTTAGATAACTCCCTCTGTTACCCCCTCTGTTTGAGCTTATTCTTTTGGCTTTGGCAGAAACCTGTTTTGGTTTGCTTGATGAGTATCTTTAACTAAATCTGGCCATACATGTTCACAAATCATACAGTTCCTCCATCCATGACAAAGACTGTGGATGGAAGAATATCCCCTGCTGGCTATTATATTCTGACAGCATATGTCCACGGTGTCAAAATACCTGAACACTGGCTGCAGCTGATTGGCTGCTGTCACTGCCCGTCTCAGAATTTTTAACGTGGCTCCTTTAACAAAAGTTGATAGAAAAATCCAAAGAATTTCAGCTGATTCAGCAGGAAACAGCCAAAATTCAATCTGTGTATGCCCAGCTTCACACAATGCAGAAATCTACTAGCTACTGGTCTAAAACCTCACATACAAATGTTTACA
Source organism: Nanorana parkeri (assembly GCF_000935625.1). Taxonomy (NCBI): domain Eukaryota; kingdom Metazoa; phylum Chordata; class Amphibia; order Anura; family Dicroglossidae; genus Nanorana; species Nanorana parkeri. The sequence goes on along the minus strand of NW_017307962.1, from coordinate 67,896 downwards.
GCAGTGGCTGTTACAGCTGTAAATCTATTTTGTAGTAGTTCTGGCACTTTTATATGGTTTGTATCAGTGGCGTCCCGTCAAGATGGAGACTCTCATAGTTTAGAGTTAGGACCGCACTATAAGAGGTGCCTTGGCGCGGCAGTGCGGCTTACACATCCTTTGCAGAAGACGTGTATCCAAACCTCTGTCATTGTCCTTAGTGGTGAGACAAGTTGTTTTACATGCTAGTTTTTGAGTGTGCCATGATGCCTTTCTACTGTTCCCTCCTCTCTCCTGACACTGCCGGGCTCTTGGTCCGTGACCGAGTGCCCAATATTTCATAAGGGGTGACACCAAAATGACTGTCAGTCATATTGGTGTCACCCTTCCAATGGTAGAAATGTCACCAGCACACCAATCCTTTTAAGATAGCAAAAGCTTCATTTATTGAAGTTTTTTGTCATATGACCAAACAAGTGCTTTCGGGACCGCACAGGTCCCTTCATCAGGCTTTAGCATTGACTTGGTCCAAAAAATTGTACCGCTTTTGGTACAAAATTCCTGACATAATCATACCGCGAGGGAGGTTAATCTCTCCTCCGCGGGACCGCACAGGGTCCCTTCATCTGGCTTTAGCATTGGTCATTCCTGACATAATCATTGGTCTGGACCGAACGCCCGACTTTTCAGAGGGGGGTGACACCAAAATGACTGTCAGTCATTTTGGTGTCACCCCTCCAATGCTGTCACCCGCGTGCGGGCCGCACCCCCCGCACCACCCTTGTGACGCCACTGATGTATTCCTAAATGCACAGAATATTACTGGATATTAAGCTCTAATAGGTATATTAAGAACCAGAAATTGTTGATCCAGGGAAGATCTGATTGGGATCTTATGGGATCAGGAAGGACTTTTTTTACCCCTGTTGGAGCAAATGGAACTATTCTTTATAGGGGTTTTATTTTGCCTTCCTCTGGATCAACAGGTGGTAACTGTGGGCATGGCGTTCTGTTTTAGGTTTTTCTATCTTTTTTTTTTCTTTCTTTTTCTCCTCTCTTGTCTCTATCTCTATAGGTTGAACTTGATGGACTTGTGTCTTTTTTCAAACTGACTAACTATGTAACTATCCTCTTTGAAAATCTGATAAACATTTAATAAAGTATATCTAAACTCAAGACCAAGAATGTAATGTGTTGCAGCTTACCAGCCCTAAGATATGGTGGGGGTTGTATTATTATTCTTTTTTTTTGGGCCAAGTACACTTTCTGCAAGTACAGTAAAATACCTGCTGATACTGATAGAAATCCAGTAAATGTATCGTCCTGTGTGCTGATCTTAGATATTAAACAAAGTTATCAGCTCAATATCAGAAACCGTGTGTACACTGTTACTACACAACTCTTCCTTCCTATCTAGTGGAAATGAGTAGGGGGACTGTAGCCCAAATCAGGAATGCAGCCTAGGGTGACAACACTGCTCCTCCATAGATACAGTGCAGTGACTGGACACTGTCACCCCAGGATAGGAAGAGTGTTAAGCTGGCCATACAATGTTATAAGCATTAATGGAAGGATCTGTTGTATTTTCTTTGTTCAGCCCACAGGTTGGAGAAAGAAAATACAACAGATTCTTCAATCAGTGCTTATGAGAGTTGAATGGAGGAATCCTCCATTGTTGTCATTGTACTCTGAGAGCAGCTGCCGGCCGCTTTCAGAACGCCATACCAGCACTCTTCAGCCGAAGACTTTGCAACCGGCAACTTCGATGTTCTGATCAAGTGATGCTGGCCGGAAGGGTGCCAATAGTGGCACCTACTTTGCGAATTTCAGCTGGTTCATCAAGAACCGACCAAAATTTGCATAGTGTATGGCCAGCTTAACATGCAGAATCACCATGTGAAAGTGAAGAAAAAAAGAAAACTAATGCAACAACCACATCTTAGGAATGGTAAGCTGCAATATATTAAATGTTTTTCTTTGGGCTTAGATACACTTTACTCATAGGATTGAGGGATCATCAGCCCTATTTGTTGTGTGTAGCACCATCTGTACATTTAAGTGCCTCTGCTACATTGAATAAAGTTCTATATCCACACTGCAACCGACACCAGTCCTAGATGTGTGCCATCTGTTCATGTTACAGATTTAAAGAGATCCTTAAATATATCCAGATAGCATATATCTAACACTGTCTACATCTGTCGGATAATCTACGATTATCCAGGCAATCCTAGTATTATCTTAATCTTTTAACATGCCATATATGTAATTTACTATTTTACCTACTTTATACATTATAGGCAATGCATTTATTGTAAAGTTACTAAAGTTAAAAAAGAGCCGAGGGTAGGTCTACGTCTTATATACTGTATATATATATATATATATATAAAAGTTTAAATGTCAGGATATTATCAGAATAAATATGCCTTTAATTTAGACCTCCTGGGATGGACAAATTTGACTGTTAGGGTAAAACAGGGACCAATATACAGTTGTTTTAGGATAACTTCTATTAACCCTTCTTTACATGTATTTATATAGTACTGTCAATTTACACAGTGCTTCACATACTGTACAATTACAATAGGGACCCTACAATCTAAAGTCCCTACCAGGGATCCCCAGTGCTGCAAGGCAGAAGTGGTAACCACTAAGCCACTGTGCTATATGCCTTTGACCCCTCTCTGGAGCTCTGCCATATATGACTAAAACCATGGACCTTTGGAATGGCCAGTCTGTACATGTACAAACAGCTAATAAAGTCTCTAATGCTTGAAAACAAGAGAACATTTGATATAAACACCTACATATTATTTTGCTGGTATAAGTCCTTGGTTATAAGAATTTTCTCCTGCCTTTATAACGGAGCCTTTAGAGAGGCTGTCTAAAATCTGATCAATCTGTGTTTTATGCCTGGTGTTGCTTTGCAAAGAAATAGCGCTGTGATCAATAATCCCTTTAAATGGTATCACTTGTGAATGTACTAGTTTGATAGACAGGAATGTCTGTAAATGGACTTTAATCTTTGTCTTAGAACAAGATCTCCCAGTGTGCCTCTGTTAGGAACTGGAGAGATTTTTTCATCAGATAAGCTGTGTATGGTCAGTACAGCTGCATTCCCATCAGGCTTAATGTTTCCTAGAGCTGTCGTATTATTTCTGTCGCTGGATAATCATTTAATTTTACGTCTTGGAAAAACAGCCACATGTGCAAGCACACAGGCTGCCTGTCCAGCAACTGTTTGATGCAGCCAAATTTTCCTACGTCTGACCTTTGGCTTGGATTATTAGACCTCCTAAGAATTCATAGCATGCATGATGCTTTGCCATCCTTTCAGTGAATGGGCATGCTTCAATACTTGAAAGCTTACGTTTACCGTTTGATTGACACCTCTTCCTGGCTCCTTATCTTTCACACCCTCATCTTTTATGTATTTTGCTCCCGTCATATAGCAGTATAGATAAAACAAATTGACAACACAAGAAAGGGATAAGTATATAAAAGGGGCATCTAGGCATCTATAAAGCAGAAGCGGAGAAAACTTTCAGATCCGAAAGGCTCTCAAGTAGATGGAGTCTTTAAAATGATCTATGAAAACACAGAAGGCATAAAGGAGATGAAATAAAACCCAGGCAGCGGCAAATGAAGAAAAGCTGGGGGGACACAAAGGACATGAATTATGATGGATGACTGTTTTATCTTCTAAGTGTATAAAAATTAAAAAAAAATATGCTGAGGCAGCACACTTCTTAGGAGGATAATAGCAGCGCATAATCAAATGGATTTTCAAAATGAACCATAAACTGCTATCGCCCCACTAAGGTTAAGAAATCTGGCATATTGTCTGAACATAAACACTAAAATTGTCAGATGAACTCAGCAGATGGTGCTGAGGATTTTCCACGTACTTGGAATTAAGAAGCTGGGGGATAGAAACACATACGCTACACCTAGAGAGTCAGCAACAGTCAGTCATTTTCTGTTTCTTAATAAATGAAAGCTAAATACATTCTGGTACAGACACACATGTCAAGGCTGCCCATACATGTGGTCGCATTGCTTATGATAATCAGGTCATGTAGGGATTAACTTGTCATTGATAAGCTTGTTATAGCTGTCAAAGATTTTTAGCATGTTGAGAAATCCTTGCATTTGTAGAAGAAACATTCCCTTCTTTTCCTTCAGAAAGGGAGTGAGCCTTTAACTGTAAATGTACCAGTGCAATAATTATGGTGATGACAGTATGCTAATGAGGCATTATATGAGAACTGCTGAAAACAAAGCAGCAGCTTCAAAGCATTCTGTATATTATATGCAGAATTCACTCCTATGCTGTTCTACTGCATCATCTTTGTCAGTGGGTTCAACATGAACGGAACAAAATTATAAAAGGGAAGGATAAACACTGTAAGCACAGTGCTAAGCTTTGATCTTTCCAGCTGCTTCTTGACATCTTGAATTGAATGTAGACGCAGAGAGCTGTGGCATTACTGACATCCGTACCGCTCCCTGACTCTCTTGTGAGTCAGGGCTCCTCCCAAGGCCAGACCTATTTTTTTCTCAGAAGAGTCAGTGAAATGATGTCTGTCAACTTGGCCAAGTTGTATACCCACTGTATACCATGAGAGAGTGCAACAAATAGAAATTGAAGCAGGCACATTTTTTACCTACATTTGTATTGTAAGTTGTTGTACAACATGTTAAGGCACTCTGCCATTTGTCACATAAGAGAACATAATAAACTTATATACAATTTAGGTTAGTTGACTCTGAACCGTATGCCAGGGAAATAAAGACAGACACAGAGAGACTAAGCGGAGGGGCTACATGACTGGGGGAAGGAATAGTCCCGGGAGAAAGGGTTAAAAAATAAATGGGAATAGCTGCTCTTACCTGATTGGACGTGGGAGTCAGGTGTCCGGGAGGAGCCGCATGGGAAGGAACTGCGAGGGCTGAGGGACGTCCTCTTTCTGGAAATCGACGAAGGAAGCAGGTTGGTCTGTTTTTTCCCCCTGCTAAAAAAGACGTAAAGAAAGTTTCCATGAGTGACCTGGAGTCCCTATTGGCGCAGGTCAGGCAGGCTGCTGAGCAAAAGGGCCCCCAGTGGCCAAGGTTTTATGGGGTCCCAGGAAGGTCCTGTGCTGCCCCCCTGTCCCAAAACGTGCTAGGAGGTCTAGGCCTCCTGAGCGCTTAAGTCCGTCTAGCTCCCCCAGGGTCCAGCGTCACTATGGGAGCCCCGCCAGGGACCCTTCCAGCCCCTCGCATGCTGCCTGCTGCCTCTGGGCCGGCTGTGAGGGCTGTGAGGAATCCCCACCGTCGACGGGACCCAAGGGGGGTCGGGTTTGCCTCTCCCATGCCCGCTCCCCCCGGACCATACGGCCTCCCCTTCTGCTGATGTGCTGGGCAGAGGGGCGGGCCGACGTGGGACCCGTGCTGCTGTGGGTGGTAGGGAGGTTGTACCTCCCTCCACTCCTCTTTCCTCGCGGATGCCGGTGAATCTGGCCTCCACCTCAGGAGTGGCTGTGTCGGAGAGGGGGGCCCGCTGTGGTGCCGGACCTGTGATGGGAGGGGGGATGTGTACCGGTTCCCCCGCTGCCCCTGCTTCCATTGGCGCTGTTGATGCGGCCTCCCCCACCACTGATGTGCCGAGCGGGGGGAGGGCATGCAATGGATCCGGAGCGGTGGCGGCCGGGATGTGTGTCCCCCAGCTGCCCCGTCTCCCTCTGCCAGAGCTGGGGATACGGCCTCCCCTTCAGCTGCAGTCCAGAGGATCATCGTTCCCGTGGCTGGGGGGTCTGATTCCGCTGCTGTAGCGCCGGGTCAGGCGGGGTCCTCCGCGGCGAAGGACGATGATGCGGTTAGATTGGCGGATTCGGCGAAAGGGCAGGTGTATGTTTGCTTTGAGGGCCCTTTGGGGGGTGCATTTAAAGCCGGAGGTTAGGGAGAAGATTTGGAAGGGGATATATGTGGAGCTGTTTTCTTTGTTGCCGTTGGAGAAGTTCAATATTGAGAAGGGTAAGGCGGAGGAGAGTAAGAAAGAGGAGGAAGAGAAGCGTCGCTGGCATCTCATTCCGCAAATGTTTTCAAAAAAAGGGTATATGGGGGTATATGGGGGCACCGCATGGCTGCGTTATGAAGAGCAGTTCCGCCAGCGGAAGGCTGTTCGTCCTGATGTGCGGTGGGATCACAAAGATATCGGTTTGTGGATTCAGCTCATGGCGCCGCCCCGGGTTCCGGGACCGCCCTTTCCAGGGGCTGCCTGCAGTTCGGGAGCCTCGGGACAGTCGGTTGGACAGCGGAAGGGCTATTGTTGGCAATTCAACGAGGGCTCTTGCCGTTTTGGGTCCTCCTGTCATTTCAAGCATGAGTGCTCTGCCTGCGGAGGCTCGCATGGCTTATCCAGGTGTTTTAAGAAGGGCAAGTCCCAATCGTCTGACCCTGCTGACAAAAGGGAGGACGCCCATAAAACTGTTCGCGATGGAGCCTTATCTAAGTAGGTATCCTAGGAGGGAGGATGCGCAATTTTTTCGGAGCGGCTTTAGTCTGGGTTTTCGTATTCCTTGTCCTGTCCCTCCTGTCCCGGCCTCCGTCCCCAAAAATTTGAAATCTGCGTTTATTTATCCTTGGGTGGTCTCGGCCAAATTGGACAAGGAGGTCGAGCCGGGCAGGATGGCCCGTTTGCGTCCCTGCCTATTCCCGAGCTGATTGTGTCCCCCTTAGGCGTGGTTCCCAAGAAGGAGCCTCAAAAATTTCGGCTTATTCATCACTTATCGTACCCGAAGGGGGCGTCGGTTAACAGAGCCATTAGTCCGGAGTTATGTTCGGTGTCCTATACATCGTTTGACACGGCGGTGGCTTGGGTGCAGCGTTATGGCAAAGGGGCACTGATGGCGAAAGCGGATATCGAATCCGTGTTTCGGTTGCTCTCTGTGCATCCCGATAGCCAGCTCTTGCTTGGTTGTCAGTGTGACGGGCGGTATTTTATCGATCGTTGTTTGCCTATGGGGTGTTCAATTTCCTGTTCCTTTTTTTGAGAAGTTTAGTACATTTGTCGAATGGGTAGTGCGTGATGTGGCTCAGATTTCGTCCGTGATCCACTACTTGGACGATTTTTTTTTTTTTTGCGTTGGCCCGTCAGGTTCCCCCCTCTGTTCGGTTTTGTTGAGGGCGTTGGAACGGGTGGCCCAGGAGATGGGTATTCCGCTGGCGCACAACAAAACTGAGGGTCCTGTGACCGAGTTGCAGTTTTTGGGTATCATCATTGATACGCAGGCCATGGAATGGGGGCTTGGTGTGCCAAGGCCTGGTCAGAGGATTGGCGCGAGGCGGGTTTTTTGGGCAATTTGGCGCTTTTGGAATTGTTTCCCATCCTTGTGGCCATGGAGGTTTGGCAGGAGCGTTTTCGTGATCGGCGTATTCGGTTGCATTGTGGTAACATGGGTGTTGTGGAGGCGGTGAACCGGTTGTCGGCTTCTTCGCCCCAGGTGGTGCGTTTGCTGCGGCATTTGGTTCTCACTTGCTTGCAGGTCCATTGTTTTGTTAAAGCAGTGTATGTTCCTGGGGTGCAGAATTCGGTTGCTGATGCGCTGTCTCGTTTTCAGTGGGACAGGTTCTGGTAGCGGCAGGAGATTCCTTGTCCTGGGCATCTTTGGAGGGCACTTGGACGGCGTACTTGTCGGCTTGGCGGGAATGGTCGGATTTGGTGAGTGGAACGGCTGCCCCATTGTCTGACGGGGATCGTTTGTCATTCCTGTTGTACTATATTGGGCAGGGTTTTGCTCAGGGTGTGTCGGTTTCCAAGATGAATAGGCGTTTGGCTGCTTTCGCTTTTTTGTTTAAGTCTATGGGTGTGCAGGACGTGACCAAGCAATTTTTGGTACGGCAGGCAATGCGTGGTTTTCGGAAGGGTCGCGTGGCCCCGGACTCCAGGCATCCAGTATCTTTTGAGTTGCTGGTGGAGCTTATGGGTGTGTTGGAAGGGGTGTGTGTTTCCCGATACGAGGCTGTTTTGTTCAGGGCGGCGTTTGCACTCGCCTTTTTTGGGGCGTTGCGGGTGGGTGAGCTTGTCAGTAACAATAGGCAGGGTTTGGGGGGTTTGCAGTGGGGGGATGTGTGTTTGACTGGTGAGCGGGTGGAGGTGCGGATCCGTCGTTCCAAGACCGATCAGTTGGGTCGGGGGGCGGTGGTTGTTTGGGTGGAACAGGAGGCAGTTTGCCCTGTGGCTTGTGTCAGGGGTTTCCTGGAGTTGAGGGGACAGTAGGCTGGCCCCTTTTTGGGGCACGCAGATGCTTCTGCTCTGTCGATCAGTTTTTGGCGGTGTGCCGGTTTTGTTTGGCGGGGGTGGGCCGAGATTCTCGGCAGTTTAATACTCATTCATTTCGGGTGGGGGCAGCTACTGAGGCTGCCAGGTGGGGTCTACCTCCGGAGGTGGTTCAGAGGATTGGCCGGTGGGAGTCGGATCGGTTCCGGGTTTATGTTCGCCCTCATCTTTTGTAGTGGGTGGGGGTGGTTTTTCCTCTCTTCATCTGTGGTGCCTCGCTGATGTTGTTTTGCTGTTTTTTGGTGTGTGGTTAATTATTCTCTGGTTTTCTTACAGAGTTCCGGCAAGGCCTGGGGTGGATATTGGGAGATTCTTACGTTTTTTGGGGGGGGGGATTAGGGCTGACGCTAGGCCAGAGGGCAGACAGCTAGGAGTCCCCCGGGATGTTGCCACCCTGCGGTGGTTGGGAGTTAGAGGCATGACGTGGAGCCGGGTCTTGCCGGAATTCACGAATTTTCCCGGATTGATAGGCTCCCGGACGTTTTGGTGATGCACGTCGGGGGCAACGATCTGGGGGTTCGTGCTTCCAGGGATTTGATCCGGGACATTGAATTTGACTTGCTGTGCTTTAGGCGGGAGTTCCCTGGGGTGGTAGTGGTTGGGTCTGATATCGTGATATAGGTGGGCTTGGCGGTATGCCCGATTGGGGGAGCGCCTCAATAAGGCCCGGATAAAGCTCAATCGGGTGGTGGGAACATTTGTCGCTCGGCTGGGGGGCATCGTGGCGCGGCACTCTGACTTGGAGGATGGCTCGGTCCGGTACTGGAGGGATGACGGTGTGCACTTGAATGCAGTTGGCACTGATTTTTGGTTCCTGGGGCTCCTGGATGGGATCCAGCGAGCGGTGCAGGTGTGGGGTGACTCACTTGAGTGAGGTGTCACTCATGTTCGTGTGGCGGGTTAGGGGGTCTTTGGGGGGTCTACAAAATCGGAGTTCATTACAAAAATGGGGGCCCTCAGCTGGTATGGGGGCTTCCCCCTGTTTGTGTCCGGATTTGTAAAGGGCGGGGCCTGGCCCCTTGGGAACCCAGAAGGAGTAAGTGTCCTCGAGCTGGTTGTGGTGCGGCTGGGGACATGGGTGGAGTGTTATGAGAGGTCTTTTTTGGGCTGGCGGGCACCCAAAGACCCCTTCTCAGGTCAACGCTTGTTTACAGTATTATTTTTGTATATTTGGTTTATTATTGTGGTTATTGTTAAAGTTGTTTGTTTAATAAAAGGGCTGCTGTGGCTATTAAAATCCATGTCGCGCAGTCTGTGTGTTTATTGGGGTTTTAACGGAGGGACAGAAAATTGACGAATCCATCAGTCAAGTGTTCCTGTATTTTTCCCATACTAGAAAAAAAAATAGGTTTGCTTTACAGGACTGCTTTATGGTATCAGCAGCTTCATTCAACCATTCACTCCTCTGTCTTCCTATTCAGACTATCCTTTTTCTATAACTATCAGTTACCAATATTTTTAAAAGCAGAAGTTAAAAATTGTTATGCAGTTGCAAAATTCCTACATTTTTGGTGAAGGTTTACAGTATTATGATTGGGTATGCTTGTGAGTATCAGATATGGCAACTCACCCTTAGCTTGCAGAGGGTAAAAACAGAGCACTGAAAGCAAGCTATGCTCTTAAATTTGAGCCTAGCTTGAGATAATCCAGACATTTCTGACCTTCATTTAAGAGTATGGAAATCCTTCTTGTAAATTATCCAAATCTTTCACCCTTCTATGGAAAAAGAATGAAGAATCAAAGTATGGTGTAAGTGCCATTGTCACTATCTGAAAGATTGTGGCGGATCATATATGGTTCCAGCTCTCTGACAACTTGTATGGCCACTATCAATATTTAAATCATACACTGTGATTTCATTAGACATTAAGGCTCCATTCACATATAGCATCTGCGCTTCCCGTGCGGCAATGCAAAAGCTAAAATCTTTCATCCGCATGGATTCCGCTCGTTTGCAACCATTATATAGCCGCATACTTGCGGAAACCGTCAAAAAATCGCGCTTGGACTATTTTGTGGGCCGCACGGCACGAAACCTGACACAGAAGTCTGACCAAAGCACATTAAAGTGCATTGGTTTCTTTTCTGTTTAGACTGGCTCTGCGCGTATGCTGCCGGCCGAATACATGCCGACAACCTCTCAAGTGTGAATGGAGCCTAACTAGGCACTATGTTTACTGCATTGTGAATTTCCCAACAAGTCATTTGGAATTCTAAGGTATATGCCTCTGTTCTCAGACTCAGGGGATGATATTTCCTACATCATATTCTGTAAATGACCTTTTCATTACAAAGTATCAAATGCTATTAGAACTTGTTAAGGCCAAAGAATTCAAGTTGACCACAGTGTTTGTCAAGATGTTCAAGCATGAGGGATAGAGTATCACATCCTGATCTGTCGACAGATACCTTTACAGCTGGATTTGATTGGCTTTGGTTTCCAATCTCTAAAGGTGCCCATACACCTTACGATTATCGTACGATAATCGTATGCGATCGACTTTTCGTACGACAATCGTAACGTGTGAATAGAGTGCCCGACCGATAGTACTGTACAATCGTACGACTTTTGACGGTCAAGCATGTTTGAAAACTTTGGTTGATCGTACGATGTTCGCATGGTTGGTGGCGTTTCCGTCCGTCAAAAGTCGTACGATTAACACTGCGCATGCGCAAACGAAAATAATTGCGGTCAATTACCGCAAGTCGTCCAGGTGTTTTTTTCTAACTACCGCTGATTGAACCTTGCGATAATCGGGGCAGGATGGGGCCGTCGTACGAAAATCGTACGACGGTTCGATCATCGGACGAAAAGTTTCGTCCGATAATCGTAAGGTGTATGGGCACCTTAATTCCCCTGGCAGGTATTGCTCAATCAAGGACCATGCCATCTTCAACTTACAGCTGACCTAGAGATAAGATAGCCAGTATGTTTGGAGAAGCTCCCTGACAACAAAGCACTCACAATGAAAATATTCTTGCTATTTTTGCTGCTCAATGTGAAATTTTTGCTGCCCTATAATAAAAGTGTGAAATACAAAGCCAACACAAAAACCATATTAGCCAAAAAAAAAACCTTAGCAGCAACACAAGAGGCGATGGACATTTAGTAAGATTAAGAAGCCAGAGCAAATTGTTTATACCCATGGATATTCAAATCCCAATGTCCAAGGAATATGACTATAACATTGCTACATTTTGCAATACATTTTGTTTATAGCACATCACAGATAACCTTAGAGAACTTTCAATGGGTGAAGATTTTTTTTTTTTTACTGTGCTGGAATATTTTGTCATATAAATTATTGCTTGACTCTTCAGTTACTTACTAAACAGAGCTGACACTTGTCCTGGAGGTTTACATGTACGAGGGTGAGTCAAAAATGATCCGCACTCTGGTTACATTAAAACATTTGTTGGCCGCACTGTCTTATCAGTGCTTTCTGTTCAAGGCTACTGTCTCCCCAGTCACTGCTGTGCAGGTGTGAACATGTTATGCCAGTTCATTTGTAACTGCGGTGCGAGAAAAAATGGATGCCCCACTTGTGATTTTCACAAAAGAAGAGCAGCGTGCAGTGATTTGTTTTTTTGTGGTCTGAGGGTGTGTTATTTATCGAAGACTTTGTGTGCAGTATGGAGAAAATGTTTTGTTGTGAAGAAGTGTGTATGAATGGATAGAGAAGTTCAAGGAAGGTCGCACAAGTGTTAGCCATTAAGAAGGAGCCGGATGCCCGTCCACGGCTGATGACAACATTGAGCATACACGTGAAATTATTCTGTTGAATAGACGAGTGACAGTGGATAATGTGGCAAATCATTTGCAAATCAGGAAGCAGCCCTACGAGGACGAAGATTCACCTCTGATGAAGAAGTATAGACAGCGGTGCATTCGTGGCTCGCAACTCAGCCTAAAACATGTTTTAATGGGGAAATAGGAAAGCTTGATGACAGATAGACAAAGTGTATTGAAAAACAAAGAGATTATGTTGAAAAATTATGTATTTGTCTTTTCTAACAGGGTTATTCACAAAACTGCCGAAAATAGTAGGGAAAAAAAGGTTGAAAAAAATATTTTTAAAATTTTAAAAAATAGTCAAATTAAAAAATAAATAAAGATATTTTAAAAAAGAAAAACAAAATAATAAAAAAAGAAAAACAATTGGGCAGAGCTAACAGTGACATATAAAAAGAAGAACAGAAGGGAGGCCAACCTAGTGCAGATTATTTTTATTTAAAAGACACAAAAGTAAAATTGCAATGGAACTCACAATAGTGGGTCAAAAAACAGATCGTATGGATGATTTCACAGAAACAGCAGCTGCAGGGCTGTAATCTGTTTGTATGCCACTGTAGTGTGAGGTCGTTGACGCGTTTCCGGGGTCACGCCCCCTTCCTCAGAACGTGACCTCAACACCTCATTCTCCCCTTTTTTGTAAGGGGATGGACCAATCACCAGAATGTGCAAATGGAATTCAGTTCAGCTGGATCACGATGGATCGAGCTGAACGGCAATGTGAGCTCCGCCTCAAATGGGCGTGGGGCAGTCTGGCCAATCCGAGACCTCACATGGTGGTACAAGCCCCCATGACTCATTCCCCTAGTAATCTCACATATACAACACTCAAGTACCAGGATCCGTTCATAGCGCTTTGACTACACTACATTCGTTGGAGCTAATAGTGACAGCTGGCTCCGCCTAACTGTTCCTATTGGCCTGAACTTGCTAGAGTCTTCTAGCAGGTCCCGGGCAATGAATGTTTAATGACAGATCAGCATCCCCAGGTTATTTGGGGACACTGATCTGTCATTACAACAGGGCGGAGCCAGCCGTGGTGGCCTACGGGGCAAGCGTTCACCCTGCTTCGGCTGTCACTTTGGCTCTGTTGAGCCGAAGCATATACCTTCGGCTTGGCTGAGCTGCTCAGCCTCCTTTGTATGCTGTGCGGGCTATTGTGAATAGCCCGTACAGCAGCCCTTTGGTTCGACTGAACCAAAGGGCTCCGGTGGCTGAAGCAAACCGAAGGATCAGCCGAAGCTACGGCTGTATCCTTGGGCTCAATAGTGAATAACGCCATAAAAGTTGATTAAAATAAATTATACAGCCAGAGTGCGGATAATTCTTGACTCAACCCCGTACTTGTCTCCTTGCATAGAATATATATATTTTGGCAGATGGCATAATAAATGGCACCTGACTGTAATGTATGTTCTGTAGGCCCATAGTATATGCTGCCTAATCAGACCATAAAGGCACAATAACAGATAACCAAACTCAACACAGAACGTGCTTAATCATAAGGTTAAAGGCTTTGTTTGACCTTATGAGTAAGCAACTTCTGTGTGAAGCCCTTTAAGACATCTTGTTGCAAGTGATCTGTTATTGTACCTTTTTAGTTGAATAAACCTCTGATTGAGCAGTGCACACTGTGGATCCATTTCTTTTTTTTTATTACTTTAAATGGATGGGACCAAGAAAGGTCCAGTAACTGCAAGTTACAGCTGAGCTATTGAATGGGAAGCAATTCTCCCGTGCAGCAGTAGAAATCTTAAAGCACACCCATGACTATTCCCCAGGTGGCAACCTTATCTTTTCAGCAAATGATAGGTACCATGTGGTGCCAAACAATGGGGTTGACTCTTGGAAAAGGTACCTGAGACCTCCTGAGGTTTTAGGCACATTCAGTATGAAAATGCTAGCTTTTTTTCTTTACAAGGGTCTGTGCCGAGGAAAGCTACTCCATCATCCCACAATGTTGGACAACTCTCACTAGCTGACTTTGTACTCACATTGCATTGTGTGATGTAGGGAACAGGCCTCATTATTAACTGTTATAAACGTTGAAATTTGTATACTGTGGGTGCCCTCATCGAAAAGTAGGAAATATTTAAAAAAATTTACATTGGAAAACTCAATTATTATCAACAACACAGCACAAATACCCAATGCCAGCATTTCCTTGGGAAAATAATAACTGTTGGTGAGGAAAAACCAAACCAGCCAAATGACCTTCCAGAAACATGTCACCTGGAGTCACTGAATGCCTATAGGTATAACAGAATTCTGTCTATGCATCTCCTAAAGCAAGCTTTTCCAAAAAAAATATGGCCTCTGTAATTGTTGACCTCATTCTGAAAATGCTAGTTGCCGGGCTGTAATGCTGAGCCTATGCCTGCAATACTTTGTGAGTCACTCACCCTGACCAACGTCTAAAGTCCTTTTCTGTATACTTGCTCTGGGTTAGTATCTCAAAGTATTGAAGCCAGAGAATCAGCATAACAGCTAGACAACTTACTTTTGAATAAATTGTCAGCAATGGCAACCTTTCCATTTCTCTCCAGTAGAGTGCCCTTTATGTGTGATGGGTTTTCATTAAAAACAACAGTGATAGGACACAATTTACAAAGGGATAAACAAATAATGATTAAATAATTGTGTATTCAAAGAGTTTACTAATTTGTACTGAGATTGTAGTCCATCACAGGAGTGAGCTTGGAGCGGTGGCTTCTTTACAACACACATAGGGACCATGGGGAACAAAAGTAGCCACCCTCCAGAAGGAAGGACAGTGTCAGCACCAATTCAGAGATGATTTGAGGATCTACAGCTGAGTGATAAACAAATAACCTACACTTTTGTTAGGGCTACGGAAATTAACGATTAATTTCTCGATTAATCGTTAAACTTTTTGATCGATTAAAATAATTTTGATAAAAAATGAAAACACTCACCTCTCCACCGGCTTCCGGGAGTCCCGTCAGAGATCCGGTGACTTCACGGACATTGACGTCACCGGACTTCTCCCCCCTTCCCTTCGTTAGCCGACGGAGCCACTTGGGGAAGGGGGGAGGAGTCCGGTGACGTCAATGTCCATGACATCACCGGACTCCTCCCCCCTTCCCTTCGTTAGCTGACTGGGCCACTTGGGCCGGTGAGTAACTGTTCTGCACGAGCGCCAGCAAAGGCATTGGCGTATACAGCACAGCAATGAAGTAATAAAATTAACTAGGATCACACTAATCCAGCACGTTATTATTCTGAGTTGCCCCACTCAAGCGGCGGCCATATTGTGTGGGGCACGTGAGATTAATAACGTGCTGGATTAGTGTGATCCTAGTTCATTTTATTACTTAATTGCTGTGCTGTATGTGTATAGGCCAATGTAGTTGGATCTGTATGTGCGTTATAACTAATCGATATTAATCGATTAAAAAGATTTTGATTAATCGAACACGAACATTTTAATCATTACCAGCCCTAATTTTTGTTAATGGTTAAGACACTTGAATGTATTTTTAAGATTTAACTCCTGAGTTTAGTGTCACTCTGATGGGGCTGCTAACATCAGGATTGGGGCACCCAGCAGCAGTCACATGGCGTTTGGATGTCTACAATAAGGAGCATTTTGCAGGCAAATAACATGCATATAATATGTTAAATGCACATATAATCATATAGGAAGTTTTTTGTTAAAATGGATGGTCTGACAACAGTGACACAATATGTGAGTCAGCCGAAGTTCTCCCACTATAATGTGCAAAATGAAATGAAAATGCAACTAGATGTCTTTTTATACAGGATTTCTACATAAAATTTAAAACAATAATGATACTGAGATCTTAATTGAGATTTATACATTACCCATATTCATTTTATAGAAGAAAGGAATTTTCTCATCTCGACAAATCTATGTCGCTGTACTGGAAATAAGATAGCTTGTCCAGTATAATAGATATGTGCATGGGATTTAAATGGTAAGTGATGTGTTCCACTGGTTGGAAAAGTACTGTAGCGCTAGAATACACAGCTTTTGTTCAGCCCATGAGTCACAGTGGAGATAAGTCATACTGCTTTGTACTTTTAGAGCTCAATTATTGAACAATAGATGGGTGCTGCCTTTAGCTCAGATACTGGGGCAGTCTGAGTCCAAGGCGCCTTGACATGATTTAGTAATTTCTTAGCTCTGAAAGCTCTACACTGAGAACTCTCCAAAGCCCCATACAGCTCATTGAATTGTATGAGAAAAGTGAGGAAGCCGTAGCAAACAAGAAAGATCTTTCTTAAAGAATATGGAAACGGGGGTCACTCAAGAAGGAATTCTCATTTATCCCTTTGGTAAACGACACAGGACTGTAAAAACAGACTTAGGGAAAAAGGTAGACATTATCCACGGAAAAAAACAACACACATTCAGACTTGATCAAAGCTCACACCATTAAAACCCCTAAATAAGTCAATCCTCTTTTCAGTCAAACTCCTTTTGGGGTAATCCCAGTAGTATTCTATTTCCACACTTATTATACATTAAATCTCACAGTTTTATCTGGCCATTGCTTGCAGGTCTTGCTGTTTAATACAAAAGGTCCCCAAAAGAATCACAGAGCAACATTTTGTTGTCCATATGGGACCACATACTTGAGCTTTACTGGCAACAATTGGTCTATGTAGTGATGACAACAGTCATGATTTTGTAATTCGTGTGATCATTTAATACATTTAGTATATTCACAATTTTAAGCTCATTTGCTGGCGGTGAGGAAGTCAGTCTGACAAAATGCATAGAGGTGGGGGTCTAGTGATGTCATCATTACGTTGCTCCCGGCGGTGGGGAGTTTTTCTGGGTACAGATGCTTGTTTTTGTGCTGGTTAAAGTTCTTGGAGATGTAAGTGATTTTAATGGTTTAACAAATAAAAGTTAAAAGGATTTCATGCTATGCATATTTTTCTTGCAACATAGCTTGAAAGTGTGTACTATAAATTGGAGTTGGAGAAAACAGAAGGTGCTTTTGGTTCCATAAGAGGTACAACTTTTTGTTGTTGTGCAGTGTAATATGGTGATATCCAAACATTGTAAATATCCATACAGGAAGCAAAATATTTGTCAAAACATCTGTGTACCCACTCACTAGAATAGTAGCAAAATATATAATCGAAAAGACATCTAAAGACACGGAAGCATTACTAACAATAAAATAAAAACGTTATCATTAATAGACTACTATAAAGGAGTTTTAAAGTCATAGCATACACTACCCTGTTATAACATCATCATGTAATAGGAATACATACTAGAGTTATTGGTAACGTAATCAAAGATCACTTGAAAAAATCACTTTCATGTAGTAAGCGCTGCTTTTCATCTGCCCATCACTTTCAACAACTTCCTGGACTCCCAGCGTGCTTTGCACCTCTTTCCCTGCTGCTTGTTGTGATGCAATCTCTATTTCTCAAGACTACATATCCCATGATGCGTTGCTTCCAGCAAGCAATAATAATGTTACATTGTGTGAAGTGCAAAAGGCAGGCTCTGTGTGAGTGGTGAGTGGTGACCCAGGAAAGTGAGTATTCACAGGGCTGAGAGAAATTGTGCCCATGCATTGAAGAAGTACATCCT
Organism: Nanorana parkeri; assembly: GCF_000935625.1. Taxonomy (NCBI): domain Eukaryota; kingdom Metazoa; phylum Chordata; class Amphibia; order Anura; family Dicroglossidae; genus Nanorana; species Nanorana parkeri. The sequence continues at coordinate 50,202 of NW_017307962.1, read as the reverse complement.
ATATACATCTTCAGTGGGTACGTTTACAAACTTGTAGATGGACATAGTTATTAGGAGTGGGATAGAACTTATGGAAGTTCAGTATGTAAAGCAATGTGTGAATTGTTGGTGCTACAGTCTATAAATAGCTATAATAAATAAATTATAAAAAAAATATTTAGCTTTAGTTTTTGACCATAGATACCCTTTAAAAGTATTTCAATCGTACAAAAAACCTAAAAGATCACTAAACTGAGGTCTCAAATAGCTAATAATATGGCAAGAATTTTAAGTACTTAAATGACTGGATGAAAGTCTTTCTTCTTATATAGACAGAGCTTGAAATTGTGAAATAACAGTTGGAGGTGGAATACACAGAAAGCATTTCTGGTTCCATAAGAGGTGCATAAACATTAGCTGTAGGTGGAATAAGCAGGAGATGGAGGTGGATGACAAATACACCTGGAAGAGATTAACAAGCCTACTTTAACCTTAATTATTGAAGAAGTGCTCTGTGCAAATTTTGTATTAACCATTGCAGTGGTGCTACTCCTTGTTTTAGTCTAGGAAGGAAAATAACTGTGACATCGCTTCCTACAGCCTGACCCCCTCTCCGCTGCAGCGGTGGTATGTCCCTCGTCGTCCTATACACTGGTGTATAGAACATGATTACTCAGGGACCTTAGACGGCTGCAGTAGAGGGAGAGCGAGGTTTGAAGGACCGATCTAAGAGCAAGCCGGCTCGGAGGATCAAGTGAGTATAACTTTTTTTAATTTCCTTCCTAGTCCAAAATGAGCAGTTAAATCTTGCAGTGCGGGGGTAGCCCCACTACAAGGGTTAAAATATGATATTTTTGACCATAATTCTTTAAATAAGGGGTCGAACAAGGTTTGGTGAGTGAACTATTAGAGATGGCACGAAGTTGTTTTCATCAGTAAAAAAGGGATTTCAATTAAAGGAAAAGAAGTCTATAATTAAGAAGCACCGTGGGAGCTGACTTTTAAAGCAATCTATGTATATGGAAATGCTTAATAAGCATATTGTTTACATATAATATGAATATGAATTAAAGTGTATATCCACTTTTACAACCAAATTGTGATTTCTATTTGTTACATGTTTCCATTCACATAAAACTAAATACAAAATAAAAATGGCTTTTTACATTTAGAAATGCTCTTTTCTGAAAATCCTGGGACTGAAAAATCCTACTTAGGTATCCTTTGCTATGTAATGTTTCTGAGGGAGCTTGGGAGGTTTGTTTACCATAATTAACTCTGGAATATGCTGGGAGATTTAATTATCAGTTGTTAACTAGATTTGCAGAACTGTCTGCCCTAACAAAGGGTTAAAGATGAAGACTTGGGTGGTACATTGTAGGATAATGCACCACCATCCCTCCAGTCTGACCCTTATCTCTGCATTTCCATCTTTTCAAAGCAATAGAAGCTGCTCATGGAGTCTTATGTATAATCCTGCTCTAGAGAAACAACTATAAAGGTAACAAATATTTATTTTAAAAACAATTTTAAGTATGATTTTTGAATGGGCACACACAACATACACATGGTGGGGGTTTGTCTGCAAAGGCTGAAATACACTTGAAGGAAAACATACAAATGAACACGAGACAACACATTTATTTTGTTTTATATAGGTAAAATGGGCACATTGAAAACATAATGGAGGAAATTTATCAAAAGCAGACAGAATCTGGAATAGTTGTCCATAGTAACCAACCAGCTTCTATGTTCAAGTTGGTTCAGTTAAGCTTTGAAAATGAAAGATTGAAGCTAATTGGTTACTATGGACAACTGCTCCATATTTTGTCTGCTCCATTTTTGATGAATTCCGCCCAATGAGTGTATCTTAACTGGAAAGTGGTGGCACTATAAACATTAAAAATAATTGCTTGTGCAGAGTTCTCAGGACTTTAGGTGCCCCATTCAAGTTGTCATGAACCCACACGAGCATCAGCAGTGCTTGTGCTATTGCTGTCAGAGATTTCACAGTAGGTTGTTTTAGAAGGGTTGGTTCCCATTTTCTCAACTTCTTCATCTTTCCAAGAGCTGTAGCTTAACCTTACTCCAATTCAGTTAAAATGCTGCTATGGCAAACTCAGTATGAGTAGATTTCTGCTCTGCTGCCACCATCACGGCCCAGGCAAAAAGGAGGGCCAAGTGCTCCATCCTCCTTGCCTACTACTGCAAGAAGCCTTCCCGACAGACTGAGACAGGTGCATCCTACAGACCCATATGTACTGCAGGGCACTGTCTACTGATACATATATAAAGATGTACATATTTATCTGTGCATGCACCAATCATAGACAGGACTCAATACATGTGGTTGTAGAGATTGTTAACCTTCCCAAACATCCCCCAATGTTTTATAATCTAACCGTCCTGTAACATTATTGCTACCAGTACTACTTACTATTAGTGGTTTTCCCGTGATTGTAGATGCTCCTTTGAAAACCTGATTTATGGGAAAATCATGTATCATATGGCCAGCAGTTGATACACTAAACAACAAAGCTGAACAGATAAATGTTGAGTAATTCTTTTCAGAAGGGATGCTTCAAAGCCTTCTTGCTGTAATTATTTTCACTATAGGAATATAGTTTAATAATAATACAACCGCATTTCCAGCATGCATTGACTCATCGTGAATGATCAGCAGTGATACATTTGCGGCCTTAGAACATTCATCCAATTTAGCTTTAGTTTATTGCACATTTTGTCCTGCTGAATATTGATTAAGACTTACACATCAGAATGCAGTCACCAGCAAATGGCAATGCTTTCAGGAATTAATGGTTCATAATGCAATAGGCACAAAGGATGGATGTACTCAGCAGTGAAGCTACATCTCTCATATGGACAGTCTAAGCAGAGATAGTCAGCTATTGCAAAGTGATTCAGCATTTTTATAGTATAAATGTATGAGCTTTGTTAGTTCTGGTAAAATTTCAAGACTATATGTGTTTTAATATAAAAGATCCTAACTAGGATAATAGTTCTCTCTGTTTCCTAGGAGGTTAAGGGGTCAGTGCAGCCAAAACAGATATTATCTGGTAGATAATGGCTGACTGAATTACCCGTTTGCTACTTTTATTTCGCAGGGATTCTGGTTGCAAGTCTTTTCTTATCATAGATATTTACTCTGCTGTTTCACATTACAGCATTATAAAAATAATACATAAATAATAGATAAATACTAGATTTTTTTATATTATAAAAATGGCCGTACATGGGGCAGAATGTTTCCTAACAAACAATGGTGTGGAGATATCTTTCCAACATCAATTGCACTTGTTGTACATGTGCAGCTCTCTTGACTGATTGAGGTGGATCAGTACTTCTGTTTCACAGCTGGAATACTGGGAAGAGATTTTCAAATTTAAAAATGATTGTTGGTGAAAATGACTACGAAGGTATACCCTTAAACCAGTGGTTCTCAACCTGTGTAACCTCCGGACCCACATTTGTCCTCGATCTTTAAATCGCAACCCAAGTCGCAATGCAATGGAATGCACAGCATTGCAGTACTGCACATTCTGGTGCGGGCGATTGAACTGTGGGCGGAAAGTACATTTGGGGTGCCATTCAAATAAATGGCAACGCAATGCACCTCCCACACCAGAGCGATTGCGAGGTACAGTGCGATAACCACATGGGACTGTTCGATTAACGCACTGCACTAGTGTGAAGGGGCCCTCAAAAACACTGACAGACATACATAACCACAGACACAATCTCACACACTCACAGTGAGGGAGCTGTAAGCAACACATGTATGGATAGACTTCCTCGACGGCCATAGCCCATCCCACCTCAAGCTGATACCCGGCACCAGGCAGCATATTTTGAATGGCTGCTTGTTGCGAGAACTGACAGTGCAGCGCTGGGGGAGGGTGAGGAGCCTCTCACCTAGTGCAGTGGAAGAAACACGGCGACCCACTGTCACGACCCATCAGTTGAGAACCACGGACTTAAACAACCCAACACTATCCTGAGTATCCTGTCAGACTTTGGGTTGGGGATGAGATTGGACCTTCTAAATAATAATTAATCATAATTTCTAAATTTAAAAAACTTTTCCCAGCACCCCAGCTAAGGAACGGAAGCACTGATCCACACTTGGACCACCTCAGTCTGTCAAGAGAGCGGCACAATACAACAAGTGCAGTGGCAAACATATGGCTAAAGATGGTCGTAGACGTTAAGTAACAGTGTACTGATCTGGTTGTTTTCAGCTATAATGGTTGAAGGTCTGATGTTTGTGGGTTTCATGACAGTCATACTATATACAGTTCTTAAGGAATAAACCAACTGGACATGTTAAAAAAACCTCTGACTACTTTTGTTTTCCTCATATAAATCAGTGCTGGAGCTGCATGACTGTGAAGCTGCTACATTACTACCTCTTTCCAATGCCTAAACAGGAATGATCATGCAACCTGAGCAGAAAAACCACTGGCAGACATTAAGAAAGTGTAATCATGCACATATATATAACTATTCTCTCATGTCTATGGCCAGTGTACAGACCAAATACAACCTACATTTTGTTTTGTTTTGTACAGAGTGAGAAAGTGCTAGAACCTCTGTCAATGTTTCATTTCTATCTATTAGAATGTTTGTCAGTGTTTCATATCCATCTTCTAGAACCTCTGTCAATGTATTACTTCTGTCTAGTAGAAACTCTATCAATGTTTTACTTCTGTCTAACAGAACCTCTGTAAATGTTACACTTCTGTTTACTAGAACCTCTGTCAATGTTTCAGTTCTGCTTACTAGAAACTCTGTCAATGTTTCAGTTCTGCCTACTAGAACTTCTGTCAATGTTTCAGTTCTGCCTACTAGAGCTTCTGTCAATGTTTCAGTTCTGCCTACTAGAACCTCTGTCAATGTTTCAGTTCTGCCTACTAGAACCTCTGTCATATTGAACCTCTGTATATTTTAAAGACAGCTTAAAGTGACACTAAACTCAAAATCTTAAAATATGTATTCAAGTACCTTAACTAATAAAAATCTATCTTATTTGTGTATCACTCAGCTATAGATCCTCAAATCATCTATGAATTGGTGCTGACACTGTCCGTCCTTCTGGAGGGTGGCTACTTTTGTTCCCCATTGCACCTGTGTGTGTTGTAAAGTGGCCACCACTCCAAGCTCACTCCCGTGATGGACTACAATCTCAATGCACATTAGTAAACTAATCGTGAGATTGTAGTCCATCACAGGAGAGCGCTCAGGGAACATTTACTTTGCTTAGTGAGCAATCTCTTCTCCTTCAGTAAATCAAACCCAATGCATTAGCATCATCGCCTTTGTCCAATGAACAGGGAAGTGATCCAGGATTCTGGATCAGAAAGAAGCAAAGTCATCTTCCTAACTCTGTAGTGTGGCAGATAAAAGACTATATGAACAAAATAACAAATCCTTTGGCAGGTAAACCAGCAATGTGTTTTAACTGTGTATTTATGTTTTCTGGGAAGAATGCAGTTAGCAGAGTCTTCCATCAATGAAATGTCAACAGAGTGCAGACAGGACTTGTGTCTTCTAAAACACTTAGGAGGAGAACAACTTATTGCATGAGCTTTGTCACAGCAGGGGGCAAAGTCTGCTTTTGAAAGACTTATTACCGCTACACACCACACAATGAATGTCATTTTAATCCGTTTGAAATCACTAAAGCCTATTTGTTTCTCCTAGTTCTGGATTATAAAAATGTCAATTGAATTTGAATTGAACTTGAAGTAGATTTCAGTACCTTCACCTTAAGCTGGCCATAGACAATAGGGGACCCCTGAAATGTGCAGGCATGATATGATGATCATCAGACATTTTTGCTGGCTTGACATCATTAAAAATGACTGGTCACCATGGGCAGTTTTTTTCTGATTAGAGTTATGCAACAATGGAGAGGAGGCAGATACCACTGCAGATACCCCTGGCTGAAGCTTTTCAGAGAGAAAGAGCTTCAATGAATGGCATCTATAGATTGCTCATAAACATTTGAGTGTTGCCCAATCCAGCCCAAACAACAATTAATTTATAATGTAATATATATGGGCTTTTTATTTCCGGGTACACATCCATGAAACCAGTTCATTAAGTAAGGCCTACCACAAATGACCAAATCTTGCATGTGACCTCAAGATCTGCTGAGTCACAAATCAATGTCACTACCTTTATCTCATGTGATATGTAAGGTTGACATGTGTCAAGTTTGACAAGGTATACCAGTTTCAAATCTGGGATCAGATGTGATCCACCCAATCCCATACGCTGGTCATCCTGAAGGGTAGAGGGAATAAACAATGGTTTGGGACAGAGTTCCGCCGGTCATCCTGAGATAAAGATCTGACATCAGACCATTGCTACACTGCACAAGGATCCAGCATATTACAGGGCGATTAATCAAAACTGCTATACAAGGCAGTCACCCATATGAGTTCGGTGCCAGTGATCTATATTAGATCCTTTCAATTTAATATCATATATGTGACTTATCCCGAAATGGCCAACAGATAAGGTTTAAACTGTAACCCCAGCTGTATGAAAGGATCTGTTTTCTGATAACCACGTAAAGGCTCTGTGTAGAATGGCCCCACCCCCCTACCAGAGGCCCCCACTAGTGATTGGGTTGCTCCCCTGAATTTGATGACCCTGTAGTGTCTGCTCCACATGGCGACAAACTTACTTGAGGTTCCCGAAGAAGCGTAAAAGCGAACTGAATATGGATTTTATTGATGTAACAGAAAAATAAAAAATGTAATTTGTGATTGTATGTCTACATCTAATTGTATGTTGTGTAAACGGAAAAAAAATCTAGCCAGTGTAGAACCAAACTATATTTATTTACTATCTATTGATTTTATAGATTGTCTTTTTTAATCATTTCTCAATAAAACAATGTACGAATTTAATATGAGGTTTTTTTAGTGGTACCATAAAAGCTCCATGAATGTTTCTTTTTGTACATTGTTTAACTTTTATTAGGGTGTGGTTCTATATTTATACCTTTATATTCAACAACACTATTACCTTATCCGAAAAGGCAACATTTAGCAGCAACACACTGATGAAAGAAAATCAGTTTCAGACACAGACTGAGGTCCATGTTATGACAGATTTTACCAGCCAACTATTCTTCCCATTACTGGATAGTATACACTAGGGATGCACCAATACCGGTTTTCGGGATCGAGTACCGATATTTTTTTCCAGTACTCGTCAATACCGAATACTGATAACGGAAGTCCCATTAAGGAAGCCGCCTGTCTTCCTGATTTGCCAACTTCCAGATCAATCAGGGAGCCAAGGGGGCGAGTCATTACACGCCGTCCGGCTTTCTGATTCGCCGGAAAGCCTGCTCCATGCTCCTTCATCACCGGTATTGGTGCATCCCTAGTGTACCCTATCCAGTAATGGGAAGAATAATTGGCTGGTCCAATCTGTCATAACATGGACCTCATTCTGTCTCTGAAACTCATTTTCTTTGATCAGTGTGTTGTATCTGCAAAAGGTGGCTACTTTGAGGAGTCAAAAGTTTACATTACATTTTGTTAAATAAAACGATTCCATGATTTCTTTTAGATGTCCAATTGTTTATTTGTTTTATGTTTTTGAGACATTGAGAGTTTAAACTGCGTAAATTTCAATAAATACTGCAACATATAAGCCCGACACATTGTACTTAAAATAAAATCTTTGTCCAGGTCAGCCTTTTTACTGAATCCCCAGATAAAAGCACATCATTATGATTTTTTTCATTCATTTGGTGTTGTAGCTGGACCTTGCTGGTTCCTAATGTGAGTGAGGAGTTTGAACAAGTGATGTCAGCGCACCTTGCTCGATGTGTTTATGTACAGTAACTTTATGTTATTTTACACAGCTCAGTGACCTCACAGAACATAAATATAACATGGCACCAAAAAGCTGTAGTTTTGATTATTACACTGTATACATTTTCTGAATGACCAGAGGGCCCTGCAGATAACAAAGGATCTCAAGCCCCAGCCTGTCCAACCCTTGTTTCCGAGGGGTGCCCATTACCAGGCGCATATCTTTATGAGAATGACAGGTGGTGAGCCATCTGCCTTTTTTCTCCTGCATTTTAGTCTTTTTATCCCTGACTCGACTAACAAACAGATGTGATACACATGTGGTGAAAGGATAATTTGTATGGAAAACTAGCATTCCCAGAAATGTACCGCCATGTTAGAAAATCTGAGCTCTTCTGGTGCTTGGAAGGGCTTATAATTGCTTTGTTGTTAACCCCTATGTGAGAGATTGTCACAAGCGATGTTCTATTCTTTTAAATCTCTTGACATCTATGGCCCCTTTAAACCGATAATTCATTAGCATGATCTTATTTTTTGCTCATCTAGTACATTTAGATATTTCCTATTCAGCATATTTTAGTGAGCTTGTTTTAAAGTCACAGCTTCAGTGTTCATGGCCATATGTACTTTCCAATATACATGTCAAATAATGTTTTATGTGATATAACATGTTTCAGGACTATATTCTATTTGGTTGCAGTAATGAAAGACGTTGTAGTTAATTTAATATCTCAACACAATGGAGACTGAATGATATTTTTTCTTTCCTTTTTTTAACTCTTACACATGTGGCTTTGCACAAAAGGAGCTACAAGTAGCATTCAAATGCATGCTTCCTATGCTATATATAGTACCCAAGCAAAGAAGTAATTATTTTCAATGAACACCACTCTGCACACACCAAGAAGCGTTATTGTAAGCACCATTGTAAAGATACTGAAGTACACAGCAAGGAGCCATTTACAAGGGATATGGGGAGGAGTACAGAATACAATTGCTTGCATTCACCTAGTTATCACACAATACATGTTATTTGAAGCATCTTGCATTATGTTGCGGGAGAGTATAATGTGTATATACATGTGGCAGGCTCTAAACATAGATAAATAAAGTAGATAGTGCAAGGAGATGGCCTGGGGAGCTACACTCACAATAGGTGCATTTTCATAGGCTAAAATTAGTCCCTTATTTAACCTCAGGTAGATATGTTTAACCAGTACCAAGCAGATTTGCCAGAACCATGGCAAAAGCACCAAGAGGAGCTCACAATCACATAATGCATGATGACTGTTACTGAGCTGAAAAGTGTCCCATGACTCTTCTTGAAGTGACAATAAACTCAGGAGTTAAATCTTAAAAATGGATTCAAATACCTAAACTATGAACAAAAATTTACATTATCTGTGTAAATAGTTTTCGCAGCGTTGGATATAGTATAGATATGGAAGAGTTATAGGTAAACATAGGGTGACAGTGCTATAACTTATATACTGCATACTGCTAATTATTACATTATTCAAGTTATTTGTACCACTGAGAGTTTTTTAGGACTGTGAAACTGTACCCCATTTAATGAAGAGGTGCATGGTCACTAGGAATTCAAGGGGTAGCAGTAGAAAGTCAACTTTAGTCACTGTTCATTTCTAGGTATTCGGGTATCACTTGGTGGAATTTGATGTGACACTAAACTCAGGAGTTAAATCTTAAAAATACATTCAAGTACCTTAACTATCAACAATACTGGACCTTATGTGTGTATCACTTGGCTGTAAATCCTCAAATCATCTCTGAATTGGTGCTGACACTGTCCTTCCTTCTGGAGGGTGGCTACTTTTGTCTCCCATGGTCCCTGTGTGTGTTGTAAAGTAGTCACCACTCCAAGCTCACTCCCGTGATGAACTACAATCTCCTGTTTAGTTTACTAATTTGTATTGGAATTATAGTCTATCACGGGAGCGAGCTTGGAGTGGTGGCTACTTTACAACACACACAGGGACCATGGGGAACAAAAGGAGCCACCCTCCAGGAGGAAGGACAGTGTTGGAACCAATTCAGAGAGGGTTTGAGGATCTACAGCCGAGTGATACATAAATAAGATACATTTTTGTTAATAGTTGGGGTACTTGAATACATTTTTAAGATTTAATTCCTGAGTTTGGTGCCACTTTAATGTTCACTTGCACAGAGAGACATGTAGAATACCACTGCTAACCTTCTTCAGCGAATGCTAGTCACCTGGCAGTCTCTGGCTTCAACAATCTGATTCACTGACTAATACTCTGGCATACAGTCGGTGAAGTTAGAACACCGGACTTGCATAGTTGTTCAAAGTCAGTCACACAAACACTACTCATACTGCTGGGTTATATTGGAACCCGGGCAATTAGCATTTGTAGAAGGAAAGGTCAGCAATGTTAACCTATGTTTCCTCTGTACAAATTTACTTTAACAGTCTTTGCTTCTCCTTTGTCTTTCGGTTATACTTCTGTTTTATGCTGAAAGTGAACGGACGTGGCCAGATAAGGCAGAACTACGAGGAAAGGTACACACCAAATTTAAATATTGTGCTTTGGCACTGCCCTCTCTTAGCCTTGTTGCCCGGGTCACTGACACACAATTGCCTCTTGGTTCATAGGGCATTGGAGCTAAGTGCTGAAGGTTATCAGAGTTCTGATTATATATCGCATTCAAATGGCATGCGGCCAGGTGCTGAAAAATCCTTTCAGCCCATACAGAGCATGTGAACCAACTGTGTCTGCCTTCCTTGACTGTATGTTGGGTCAAATCATAAATGTATTCAAAATACGTCTCTCACAAATGGTGTTTTAAAGTCAGTCTAGACCTTATTTAAAGAGGACCTTCACATATAAATGCAACTTACCCTGCTTCCAATCCCCCTCCCCTATCACCACCACCTATAACTGAATTAAATGTCATTTTTTGAGGGCAGGAAGAGCAAGTATCTTTTATGCAGGGGCTTGTACCCACTTCCTTGACTAGGTAAGGATGACATAGCCTGCCCGCAGCCTTCTGGGATCACGTCACACATGCCATAAGGCTTGTCGCTCTGCAGGGCCTATGCAGTAGGGTGGCGGATGTAAGAGATCAGGTGATAGCTGTCTCCCTAATGCAAGATGGTGGGGCTTATACCCAGGAGACCTGTGAAGAAAGAATCAGGTGCAAGAAACATAGCTCCAACTACTAACTGACATCAGATGGCATAATAAACGGTCAGTACAGTGTACATTGGCTGTACTTGGCACATGTTCCCTGGACTGAAATTATACCCTATATGAGCACAGGTTTTATGTGTGGATGTAGAGTAGTATACAAGGTACAGAGTACCTGGAAGCCAAGACTAATGGCTATACTTGGCATATTCTCCATAGACTGGCATTATAGCCCTATGTGAACACAGTGTTTATGTGTGGATGAAAAGTAGTGTACAAGGTACAGAGTACCTAGAAGCCAAGACTAATGGTTTTACTTGGCACATTCTCCATGGACTGGCATTATAGCCCTATGTGAACACAGGGTTTATGTGTGGATGGAGAGTAGTGTACAAGGTACAGAATACCTAGAAGCCAAGACCAATGGTTGTACTTGGCACATTCTCCATGGAAGGCTTTATACCCTATGTGGACCCAGGGTTTAGGTGTGGATAAAGAGTAGTGTTCAAGATACAGAGTATCTGGAAGCCAATACTAATGGCTGTATTTGGCATATGCTTCATGGACTGGCATTATACACATGGGTTTCATGTGTGAATGAAGAGTAGTGTACAAGATACAGAGTACTTAGAAGCCAAGGCCGATAACTGTACTTAACACATGCTCCCTGGATTGCCATTATTCCCTATGTCACCACAAGATACATGTATGTATTTAGGTTTACTGTTCAGCGGTGGGCATTCTGGGCAATATGAAGGTTGCCGTGAGAGCTGGAAGGCGTGGTGAAGAATTAAAGTTCATTACTCTTTAAAATTCACAACACAAATGAATTAGAGTGCAACTGAAGCCAAATTTTTTTTTTCTGTTTTGGATAGAGTGGAGAGGGATTAGACCACCTGTCAGTTTTTTATTGCTGTCTGTGTCCCTGTTTGCCCTGATGACCGCTATCACTGAAAGTGCAGCCAAATTCAAGACAAAGCAATTTGCCTTGTCATGGATGGTGACAGTTCACACCACTGCGTTCCAGTGGTGTGCACATTAAAAAAGTACGGTATACTTTTTTCAAGCACACTGCAGTGAGACGCGTGAGACGTGTTTGCGGTGAGCTCATAGAACCTAATGAAATGTCACAAGTTCTAACAAAAAGAAACAGTTTGATGTGGCTCAATCGAGCGCATCGGCACTGTACGGGTACACGCACACCAGCAGCCGTGCGGTTGAGCCTGGCTGCTGTTGTGAACATGCCCTTACTCTATCCAAAACTAAGAAAAACTGTTTTAGTTTCAGCTCAACTTTAATCAGACATATGTCAACATTATCAAATCACAATATATTATGAGTAAAAATAAAAAGTATCTTTGGCTTGCCATAGATAGAAAAGCGCTTTTCACCAGCACTCAATCTAGGCAGCAATGGTCTCCAGGGCAGCCATCAGAAATTTTGGGGCCCCTTACATGGCTTTAGACCGGGCCCCCTTCCCCACATCGCCGCCACACTGTTATTATTCTACATTTATGTGGGTAACCTCCTCATGTATCACTTCCCCCCTCCCTTTTAGATTGTAAGCCCTCAGGGGCAGGGCCCTCCTTACCATCTTGTCTTGAATTTTGATTGTAATGCCTTCCTTATATTGTAAAGTGCTGTTCAAACTGTTGGTGCAATATAAATCCTGTATAACAATAATACATTTATATAGCTCTGATATATACCACAATGCTGTAGAGAACACTGAGCCAGTTACACCAGTCTCTGTACAGAGGAGCTTACACTCTAATGTCCCCCCACAATCACACACTAATATTATACATTGATATAGCTCTGGCATATATCGCAGTGCTGTACAGAGAACACTGAGGCAGTCCCATCAGTCAAGCGTGGTGTGCAATAAAGTGAAATGGAAAGTGTAAAATTATACAGCAATCAATGCAGAATACCACCAACTATTGAGCACTACAAATCCCAGCAATAATACGTTACACAGCACAATGCAGAATACCACCAGTGATAGAGGAGTACAACACATTATACATACAGTGTATAATGTATTGCTGGGATTTGTATTCCTCTATAGCTGATGGCACATATACAGTGCAATATACCATTAGTGATGCTTACTCTCTATGGTGGGCTCTGCAGGGGTCTCAGGTGGGCTGGTCAGGGCTTCATCCCCCCTCCCAGCTCCTCTTACCTGCTCCTGGTGCCTGTACACCTGGCCTCCTCTGCTGCCGGACTGGAAGTAATGTCACTTCTGTCCGGTCCCACATCAGACAAGCAGTGGTGCTGATGGGGCCCCAGCCTGTCTCGAAGCCTCTGGATCGGCAATGCTGGGGCCCTGCACTGCTAGGGCCCGGCCTTCCCCGGTGCTGTGGGGGCCCGGCTGCCTCCTCACCTTTCACTGTCGGCCAATACTCATGTAAGAGTCTTGGGCGGGCCCCCCAGGCTGCCTGGGCCCCTTACACGAGTATCGGCCGTACCCCCCTGATGGTCTCTCACTATCAATCATTACTACGGAGAGTCTTCATTTCATTGGCAGAGACATAAGAGGTTTTAAATGGCTGCCCCAGTGTAAGTAAATAATTACAAACTGTGCATAGGTTTTAGTACAGTGAAACATAACAGGCACAATTTACTAACATGGACAAGTAATTTTAAAGTGATATTAAGGTCAAAAGGTTTTTAGGTTATTTCAAATGATTGAATCACTTACATCGGATGCTGCTCTTTGATGTTTAAAAGTTTTAGTTTTCTGCAGAATCAGCTGGTCCCCTGAGCACTGACCCTGACATTCTAGTTTAGGATGACTCCTTCCCCTTGCTGGGTCCTATGGAGCCACCCTTGTAAGAGCTGTTAAGCTGTGTGCCCCCACAGTACGGCAAGCCACTTCTCTGGTCCCTGCTCTCCTCTCCTCCCTCCTCCAAGCTAGTAGATGGACAGTTACTCCAGACTGCTTTGTCCCTTGTGATCTTGTACTGGACAGGAAGTTCAGGGAAGCCGAGCTGATAGAGTTGGAACCAGCTGTTCAGAAACATGATGATTGTAAGTGCTTGAGCACAAATATAAAGAAATGCTTTGCTGGGCAATGTATATTTGTTTGATCTGGATTCATTATTGAAAAAAAAAAAAGTTTGAGCGTTTAATACTACTTTAACTTTGTTTATTATTTTACCTCATGATAATCTTCTAAAAATGTTCAGTTCACAATCAGGTGGGCAAACATTGTTTTTCAGGGCGAAATGAGCATTTAAGTGTTGAAAGTCCTTGTTTGCTCATATAATTCATTATCACCACCTCGGTGGCCCCTTTTAAGTCTGTTAGCTAAGAAATATTAAAAGACAATAGTTCCCCTTTAAAATCCATGTCTGTAGTTGTCATTTTTCTTGTCATGCGTAAATATTTTAGATTGATTTCATTTATCTTCTTGTAAATGTCAGAAAACAGTGCTGCATGATATTCTTTTGTAAAGGACCAATGAACATTTCCTTAAGCCGTTTTTTTGTTGTTTGTCAACAAACTTCTCAGGTCAGAACAAGCTATTATCATTAGTGATGAAGCATTTGTTGTGGATTCTTTCTGCGTGACCTCAGGCTATGAACAAGCACAATCTTGCAATACCTTTGTGTCAACCTTTTTTTTCACTTCGTAAGCTCCCCTGAGAGATGTACGGATTTTTAATCAAGCAAAATTGAAGAAAAGATTTTTGGGAGTGCAATATCTTTTGTGACAGGTTTTCCATCATACAGCGATACCATCTTTCTTCTTCAACTCCACTGTCCTGAGCTAGGCAGAATATTGTATTTTAATAAATTTATCTTAGATACAAAATTGTATCTTCAACTTTCTTAACTGAATTCTGCCAACAAATCTGTTTCTATCAGAGCTGGTAGAGGCGATTCCATCATATGCATGTTATACATACATATATATACTGTATATATGTATATGTATATATATATATATATATATATATGTGTATATGTGTGTGTTTTTGTGTGTAGTTAGGCTCATGCTCCTCCCAGTCTCTGTCTCTACCGAGGAAGAACGGGAGGAAGTTACGGGATGGGAGGAAGTATCAAGGGACTACAAGTGTGGTAACGTCACTGCATTTGTAGTCCATTGAGAACTTTGAGTCCCTCTGCTTTGGTTGTAAAAGGAACGTCTAGTCTCTCCTTTCACAGATCTTGCATAAAATTTAAAAAATGACAGGCGCTTGTGGGGAAGAACAACTCTGTGATTCAGGTAAGTGGGGAAGAGCAGTTTGGGGGTGGGAGGCTTGGGGATGCGACCATGTTTCAAGTTGCACCATGAATATGGGTGAAACATTAAACATGGTCTAAAATGTTCTAACATGGTTTAAAAAACTGGAGGTATTCTTAAGTATAACATCCTGAAAGGTGATGTCATCATTCACAGCCTCTGAATAAATGCCTGGCTTATCAAAAGAACATGGTGGGGATAATGGGAGGATCTGCACTGCTTAACTCCTTAAAATTCAGCTCCATTACTATTTGTGGGGTTTCTTTAGTATCAGATGAACAAAGGGGAATTCCAGTGGCTGCAGCACATGTGCAGGTGCCAGCTTTAGATGTCTGCCTATAGACCTCTTCAAGCACAGTAAGCTTTAAGAGAATATCCATGGATTCTAGAGAATAGATTCCTTATAGGGGTTGGTGAGGCCCAGCACATTAACTATTCACAGCAAACAAGTATACCATGATGATACATTTCTAAATACTGGAAACATATGCACCTTTATTTTAAATAGCCTAATAAAATCACTTCTAGCCACATTTACCAGGCCTCTTCCAGCAACTATTTGAAGAATAGGTAAATAATATGTAACCTTGGCTGCTGGCAGTGGTAGTTGCACAGCCTGTGAATCATCAAGGTTTTGTCGGAACCTGTGCTTGTTCCTGCTCCCATTGGTGATAGACAGTTCAAAAAGGAGAGACAGGGGAAGGATGTTATTGGCTGCAAGAGTGGCAAGTAGAATCCTGTTTGCCCCAACCAGTGTGAGCACTGCTGCAGAGGAGATTCAGAGGGGGAAAGGCTTTAGAAGGGTCCTGCTGGAGGCATTGCAGTCTAACCCTCATCAGCCTCCATCTGGCTCACACGAGGGGTTGTTAGACAGACAGCTGGATTAACGTTGGAAGTTGGATTGGTGATCAGCCCTTTGGCCACCCTCCTGTGTGTTTGAATGTTGCTATACAATTACAGTATACTATGGCTCAGTGGATCCTTTTTTAAAGGGGGCTTCATCATCCTGTTGTTAATTGCCCTTGTGGATTACAAAATACCCCAGATATCTGCTGTTGCTATGTCAGTGTACTAATGGGTCCAGTTGTATGGCGGGTCATCAATGGAAACAGTAGGAGAACCCAACATTTCCAGCAGCAACTTAGGTGGTCATTGTTACAATTATATTTTTCATTATACTACTTAAAAGGTTTACTTTAGTGCCAAATTCAGACTTCCATTATGTGCACGTACTAAAAACAACAGTATCACAAGTATCACAGGCAGACGGAAACTACTTTTTAAGTTTTCACTTCTGAGAGCCTTTTTAGGGTTTTAATGCCTAAAAATGTTTCCAGAAGGCTGGAAGATTGCCACAATTTTCACAAGTGATTTATTTCGCTTTGTGCGCTCATAATCTCTGTCTCCCTATTTTATGGACTAACCGATTATTGCTAGCACTACTCAAATATGTTGTATGAATCAGCAACAGAAACAGAGATCAAAATCGACCCTGGCAGCTGGGGCTGTAAATCTGGCCCTGGCTGGAGGTCTTTTATTGATTTGCGCCAAGGCTGTAATTTAAACATTCAGTAAAAGAAGTTGTAATCAAAGGGTATATTTCCCACAACACTAGATTTTACCATGTGCCAGTGACATCTGGTTAACTCGAGACTCCAAAGTGGTAGTATTTTACAAATGTCTGTTTCACATTTCTCCCAAAGCCCTCCTCACATCTCACTTTACTCTAATTATTATTTTACACTTCAGTCCCAGGAGGATTCTGAGACAAAAACACACACAAAGAGCTGAAAGCTCCAGGGGGAAAAAAGGAAAGGTGTTATACAGAAAATTAGAGAATAAACCATGTTCAATTCAGGTAAATATTGTACACAGGACACCTGGTGAGCAGAGCTTTTGTTGCATGGCAAATTGCATAAGCTGCCAAATGAACTTTATATGACTTAAATACCACTTCCCATTTGTTCTTGGGCTTGGAATTTGGCAATGGTAAAGCACATCTGTCTCTGTGTTCTTAAAGCTTCCTATGCCACCAGCATATGGTCTGTATAGGAATAGCTCAGTAGTAGAACAAATACATGAGGCACTAAATAATGTAATTAATAAACAACCGCAACACTGGATGCTGCATTGTAAATAACTGAACATTGTAATTAGAAAATCATGACCAAACTAGACATACTGATATTAACCATGTTTGGAAAGCAATTTGTGTAGTTAACGGTAGTGTATCAGGTTTTTATTATATTAAAAATATATTGCAATGCAATGTAAAATTCAGGAACGTATAAAAACACCATGTAATGCAGTTACAAATTCATTAAAAGGTTCAGATATATGTCTGTCTTGGTATTAGCCTCTTATAATTTGCTGTAGAGTAGAACTCACAGGCAGGGTCAGCCAAACAAACCCTGCTGCATGTAAAAGTGCTAAAAGGAACATACTGACAGGAGAAGTGAGGAGAGAGGTGACCACATCAGTCTGCTTCTGCGCCTTAAAGAAAACTATGAGGTGAGTGCTTTTCATCCACCTCATAGTTCTAGCCGACCTGTGACAATGAGACTGTCACAGGTCGGCTCAGTAGATCGGGAGGTGAGCGAACACATACCGGCGTTCGCTCACCTCTCGATCCTGTCACGGCTCTCTGCCGTGACAGGGGAGGGGCTGGATTCCCCCCTCCCTGCTCCGATCCGCCAGCGCTGACTGGCGGAACAGACGGGGGAGGGGGCGGTACAGCTGGCTCTGCCTCTAGATAGGCAGAGCCAGCTGTCAGTCACGCAGCTGGGCGGATCCCGGCACAATTGTGGGGATCCGCTTCAGCTGCGGCGTCTCAGTATACCGCGAGCTACAGCTCGCGGTATACTGAGCCTAGGGTGACGGGAGGACGCTAGTTTGTGTCGTCCGGTTACCCTAAGGAGAACTATGGGGAAAAGCCCTAACCCCATAGTTCTCCTTTAAGGGTCCTATCACAGACCGGAGGCTGGAAAGTGAAGCTGTATTGCTTAACTGCAGCAAAGACAGAACACAAATTTATCCCTGCTTTCTTTTAGGGCTGTGAAAATTTAAAAACTAAATGGGCAAAATACACATTTTTTTTGGCATTTAAACAAGCTCCCATATAATAAAAACAAATGTATAAAAAAAAGCTCCCTTATATGTGTTTCAGTTGTGTATTTAGCTTCGTCCCAGGTGTTCAGCGTTAATGGTCAAACTACCCCCCTAACCTTAGCTACGGTCATTAGATATTTGTATAATATGGGAGGAAATTGTCAAATTGAAGGGAATTTATTATAGAAAGGTTTGCTTTAATTCAGAGTGCTTTTAATGATACCGTGAATACATTACATGCTGGGCTTTCTGATATGAAAGTTAGACACTAGCCTCAGAATTTCTGATTGTTTAAACTGAAGCTTCATATAAACACATCTAAGTAGAACAGTGGTGAACTGTGTCTGTCCGCGGACACATTAAGGTCTCGTTCACACCTAGGCGTATTGCATATGCGCGTCTGTCGCGCGACCAGCACGCGTTTTTTTACCGCGATTCGCGGTAAAAAAGTCGCGCCTCCGTCGCGCGTTTCCGAAGGCTACTTGGCTGTATCCCAATGGAAACGCGCAACAAAACGGCCCAAAGTAGTACCTGTACCTTTTCAGGCGTGGGCCATATTGTAGCGCGTTAGGGACGGGCGGAAATACGCCAAGGTGGGAACGAGACCATTGAATACAATGGGATTTATATTTTTGAGCGTTTTGTAGAGCATTCGTCGAGCGTAGAACGCGCTACAAAACGTTCAGGTGTGAACGAGGGCTAAGTTGTGTGCAGGCTCTGAAAAGCAGATCACATTATAGTCTAATAATACTGAAGTAGTAAAGTGCCACAGTAAAAGTGCCGTAGAACTAACATGGCTACACATTCTACTGGCTATAAATGGTAGTTAAAAATATTGATATGAAGTATTTTACATTTACCGGAATAAAATTAAATAAAAACATTTGTAATGTTTAATTCTAGGTCTCAAGATAAAGATAAAGTGCATTTTTACATAAAAAATAAACTTTCACTGTACATTTAATGTATATCTGCTGTTTCTATAAACTTCTCTGACACAGACCGTTCCTTTCCTGCTGAAAAGTTGACAAGTTCAGGGTCCAGTTCCCTTTTTTGAGGGTCTGTAAACCTATAATATTCAATCAGTGCAAAAATACCTGTTGATCCTTCCAAAAACATTGAGTGCTGTTCATTTTTTTCGTTCTCTGCCTGTGTTGCGTTCTTATCAGTTATATTGTTCCCAGCTCTCTATGAGAACTCAGAAACCCTTCCGTCTACAGGTATGTTATGGAGAAGAAGGATTTCTGAAGTCCTGTCCTAGGGTGACAACCCAGCTCCTCCACAGATATAGTAGAGTACATGAGCATTGCCATCCTAGGACAGAAAGCATATTAAGTGTATCAATAAGTGATAATAAAGGAAAACAACCTGAAAAAGACAACTAATGTTGTAGCAAGCTACAATATTGTAGCAATCTACAATACATTACATTTTTATCTTGGATTTAGATACACTTGTGGTCCATTGTTATGCAAAATAAGTAGCTTTTTGCATATCTAAGGCCTCTGTTTAACAGGTGAATGAGGGCATATAGTTTTCCATTTTGGATGCCTCTGCACGGTACATACAAAATGGCCGATCAGCTGTGGCCAATTTGTGTGCGGCCCGAAATGTCATCCCAACGCCATTCCTGGATATACACTGTTGGTCAGAAGTGGTGCTGGCCATTGATTTGTACAACGTTCAGAATCTGACATCTGCTGCTACTGGCCACAGCTGTTCACATGCACTGTGTGCATGCAGAGTATAACCCTGCCGGCAAGGATCACTGCCCCCAGCTGCCCATGTGAATGTGTTCTTAAAGTGTATTTCCACTTTTCTAGTCAAATTTGAGAAAACCCCTCTAAATGTTAAATTACGTGTTCCTGTTCACACAGCATAATAAAAAATTACTTTAAAAAAAGTTTTACCTTTAAGATGTTTTGCTAAATCAGGCAATATGGCTGATTTCAGGGTTTTTTAGCGTTTCACAGTGGTCTGTCCTTATAGAAAGACTCGAGACTGAAATTTGTGGATTGTGTTTATCTGATAAGCTTCATTAACATACAATGGTCAAGCCACCTCAGACCCCTCATCCTTCACAGCCCCTCCTAACATTTCAAAGACATGGGATCAAGAAGAAATTTTAACTCGTAAAAGCAATTTAAACTGCAAAAAGTACTTTTTTAGCTTCTGCTATGTGAATGGGAACATGTTACAAATATAAAATTGGTGTTATCCCAATTTGGCTGTAAAAAAACACATTGTGTCCGGTTCTCGATGAACCAGACAAAATTTGCTCCGTGGGTGACCCTGATTTGAAAATTAAAGGAGCCGGGTAGAAAACTTGGCTGAACAATGACTGCAGTCCATCAGCTGCAGTCACTGTTTGGTTAATCTGCTAGCAGCACACCTGCCACTGTCAAAATAGAATCCCTGATTCACACTGTATAGGCTGGCTGAACGAAACAAGTCTATTAGCCTATGGCCAGCTTTACTCTGAGGATTCTGGGTGGGTCATAAGGTGAAAGATTCTCCAACAGCAGTTAAGAGCTACAGTATGTTATATTGATTTAAGCTTTGTAATTTTTTAAACACTGGTTCACTTTAAAGCACCCATCCTTCTACCGAATTATCGGATGTATCTGCCTGTGTCATAAACATCACCAGTGTCGACTGAGTTCTTTTGGTAATTTATTGTTTAAATTCATGTCAAATTTTTATCCTTCTATAAAATATATGTAGATATTTCTAAAACGAATCCAAACACTTGGAAACTGAACTATAATCCTATTATGTTTTACCAAAAGTCTTCATGCCATGAGACTGATAGACTCTCTTTGCATTTTCTAATTTCTGTTTACTTGGACTGACATTGAAATGTAATTTCAATTTCAAATGATGCTCTGCGTTTTAGATAGTCAGAATGAACGTTTTGCAATGCTTTGGGGTATTGTGAAGAAATTCTATGAGAACTTTGACCAGAATCAGATGATTTTCAGGCACTCCAGTAGCAGACACTGTACATTCTTCTTGTCTGTGCAGGTCGATAGACCTCTAGTATTATGCTGCGCTGACTCTGTCATGTTCATTCATTTGCTTACGAAAAAGAGTACAAGATTGTGCCTGTTACACAATAACTGCTGGCAGATATACAGTATATGTTGTTTTGCTCCTTGTGCACTAAAGGCTCTTTATAACCTGACCTGATGAAGCCATTACTTGTGAGCGAGGGAATCTCTGTATTTTATTGAGTGCGGTGCCAGCATTAGTAAACAGAAAAAAAACAATCAAACTTGTAAGCTCTCACGAGCAGGCCCTTCCTTACCATCTTGTCTTGATTTGTATTGTAACTGTAATGTCCTCCTTATATTGTAAGGCGATGTGCAAACTGTTGGTGGTATATAAATCCTGTATAAATATAACATAATAATAATAATAATACAAACTTGTACTTTATGGATTTTTTTTTTGGGGGGGGATATGCAAACAAATCAAATGTGATCATAGAAAGAACACCCGTTTGATAGCACAGTGTGAAAGACACCACATTCTTTACAAAACATGGCCTGCCAATACAGTAATCTGAGAATTTGTTGGTAGTGGGAGTCATTTTAACCACTTGCTGTGGGTGGCCAAACATATACGGCCAGCCGCTGATGTGGTTGTACCAAGAACACAGCTGCTGCTGCAGCCGTGTTCTTGGTATCATTTTAAACAGCAAACAATTGCTGTTTCTGTACAAATGATCTAGCGTCCATACAGGTGCCGGATCATTTGTACGGTGCAGAGCTGTGTTCCCCGGCCGCTGCCGGCTTCCAAGGGCACTGCTGTCCCCTTTGCGGGCCAAGACCAGCACGGCGTGTCTCCCTGCATCGATCAGAGAGAGATCAGCAGGCTTCTAGCCGCTGATCTCTCCTCCGATTAGTAGGCCCGAAAGTGATGTGTATTACATCACTTCCGGTGTCACTATTTACAGTCTCCAGCTCTTAGAGCCAGGAGAAGAAGCTGGGGAAGCAGATCTCTGCTTCATCAGCTTCTTTGGGGTCCCTAGGTGACATTAGGGGTCTGGATGACCCCTGATGTCTCCATAAAGAGGACCTGTTACACCCTATTTTCTATTACATAGGGGACCTATGTGATAGCAATATAGTTAGTATACATTTTTTTTTAAAGTGTTTAAAAAACAAAACAAAATTAAAGTAACACAAAAAAAATGTTTAACTACCTCCTGGCCGGCCGTTGTAAAAAAACGGCCGGCCGGGAGCTCTCTAGATCTGAGCGGGCGTCTTTAGATGCGCACGCGAGCGGGAAATGCCCGATATTTAAAAACAGGCAGCGATGCCTGTTAACATACAAGCGATCCGCCGGCTATAGAGCCGGCGGATCGCTTGTATGGGGTAACGATCGCTGTCCCCGTCTCGCTGGTCCCAGGCTGCACTGTGCCCGGTGCGAGCCCGGTATCAGCATGATGCCTGTGTCACAGGGGATCAGAGGGAGATCGGGACACGAGCTCCCTTAGGTCCCCTTTCCGCTGCAAGAATGCGGAAGTGTTGTATATTACATCACTTCCGCCTTCTTGTGTCACTCTCCAGCTTCAGAAGCTGGAAATAAGCTGATGGAGCAGATCTGTGCTTCATCAGCTTCTTTTGGGGGAACCTAGGTGACATTAAGGGTCTTGGAGACCCCTGATGTCTCCATAAAGAGGACCTGTCACATAATTTGCTGTCACATTTGCGCGCAATTTTAAAGCTTGACATGTTTGGTGTCTATTTACCCGATGTGACCCCGTCTTTTATATTTTACCAAAAAAACTTGGTAATAATAAATGTTTCCTAATATTATGTAAAAAAAAAAAAAAACTTGTTTTTTTCAAACTTTTCAGTAATTTTTCCTAATTATAGTAAAAAATAAAAACCGCAGTGGTGATTAAATACCACCAAAAGAAAGCTCTATCTGTCCCCCAAAAATGGTATAGAATTAATTTCAGTACAGCGTTGCATGACAGAATAAATGTTAGTCAAAGTACCGCAGCGCTGAATACTGAAAAATGGCCTGGTCAGGAAGGGGGTCTAAACACCTGGTCTTCAAGCGGTTGAAGTCCCCCACCCCCCATGTGCACGCACATACATACGGCAACAGGCGTCGGTGCGCCATTGTGCAAAAACGAAACTTTCGCTACACATGTTATATATCGCAGCGAACATCGTAGTGAGAGAAATAACTCTAGGTCCATCAATCACCGATAACACTAAACTGGTGAGCGGTAAAAGCAAATAAATTGTCCCCTAATTGGAAATTTTGGGTATTGTAGTTTTTTTGCGGCTTCACGGGTGAACGCAATTTTAAGGCTTGACATGTTTGGTGTCTATTTACCCAACATGATCCCATCTTTTATATTTTACCAAAAAAATTGGGTATTATATACTGTTTCTATGCATTAAATGTATTTTATCCTAAAAATACTGGTTTGATAAACATTTGCACAAATACCGTGTGACATAAAAAGTTGCAACTGCATTTTTTTTATTCTACAGGGCCTCTGCCTTCAGAAAATATATAATTGTTTGAAGCAATTTTCTAGCCCAAAATTCATATTTTATCATGTGTGTGCAAATAGTAAGAAATTGCTCCGGACAGCAAGTGGTTAAGAGTATTATAATGATAAAATAAAGTGGGTGTCAATTGAAAAATGTACAATTCCCTTACAAAAACATATGAAAATGATTTATAAAAAGTACAGTGACAGTATGTAGAGTGCAGCAACTCTAGTTGAAAAATAAACTTCAGGGATTCTGATGATCCATTTGTTTCACTTGTTGGATTTGATGTGGGGACACACTGGGGGCTTCAGCTAACATTGTGATGTGCAGGGCTCCTGCTGTGTCCCTATGCCATTAAGGAGGAATGGGCTCCCTCCTGGTGAACCTGTACCTAATTTATCCTTTGCTATGTATGCTCCAAAATGGAGGCTTTCATAGATTAGAGTTAGGACCACACTGCACAGAGGGCCATGACAAGGCAGTGTGGCTTTCACATATTTTGCAAAAGTTGTGCAACTAAAACCTGTGTTTGTAACCCTAGTAGCTAGACAATGTTTTTTTTGTAGGCTGGCTAGTATGTGGGCCAGTTCACACCACCAAGAATGCGTTCCAGAGCATTCGGCCTCTAGAATGCACTGGAATACAAATTGGCCGGCTCCCAGGGGCAGGAGGGGGAGTGCGGTGCATTGAAAACAATGGCACCGCAGCTACGCCCCCCCCCCCCCCCGCAC